>NC_141873.1:92244795-92399211 GCF_056163025.1 Triticum urartu | reverse complement strand
TGTCTAGAGAGAGAAGAGGGGGAAGAAACAATAAATATAATGCAAGCATATGCATAGTGATGCATGACATGACAAGTTACGGCGTTAGAGGTGCCCTAACGCGGTAGTAGGTGATACTGGTGAAGGGGGATAACATCCGGGAAAGTATCCCCGGTGTTTCGCGTTTTCGGACCGGTGAACCGGAGGGGGAAAGTTGCGAGTTTGATAGGTTAGGGATGCGTGGCGGACGAACGGGCTGCGTATCCGAATTCGTCTCGTCGTTCTGAGCAACTTTCATGTTGAAAATATTTTAATCCGAGTTACGGATTAAAAGATATGATTTTCTAAAGATTTTATTAATTTCTGGAATTTAATTAATTAATTAATTAATTCAAAAAATGAATTTATGACGTCAGCATGATGTCATGCTGACGTCAGCAGTCAACAGGGTTGACTTGGTCAACCTGACAGGTGGGTCCCGTTCGTCATACTCTGTTAGTTAATTAACAATAGTTAATTAGGTTAATTAGCCATTAGGTTAATTAATCAGGATTAATTAAATTAAGTATTTACTTAATTAATTAATTAATATTTTAATTATCATTTATTTTTATTTTTAACGTTCTGGGGGGGCCTGCGGTCAGTGGCATGGCCAGTCCAGTCAGCAAGGCTGACCGGGTCAACAGGCCGGCCGGGCCCCTAGGGCCCACGGGTCAGTGACCCAGGGGTGGCCCCAGGTCGGCCACGTCGGCGGCCGGCGTTGGGGAGCTCCAGGGAGCGTTCCCGCGGTGGAGGGGCGCCAGACCTCGTAGGGATTCGCCGTCCGGCGGCAAAAATGGCCGCGGGCGGGTGCGTTCGAATGTGGAGGGGATGCCGCGTCCAACGGTGGCAGAGGCACGGCCGGACTTGGCCGGAAACGACGCCGGCGAGCGGCGGAGGCGGCGGTGGGATTCGGGACCGCGTCGGGATCGCGCTACGGGGCTAACGGGAAGGCCAGGGGGGGCTGCGCGACGCGCTGAGCACAAGGGGCTCGGCCCCGTGACCATTTGGTCACTGGAAGGGCGCCGGCGACGAGATCCGCGACGGGGGCGCTCGGGTACGGAGGGGAACGAGGGGGAAGAGGAGGGGGGGCCTCGACCGAGCGGAGGAGGCGCAAGGGGAGGGGTGTACGTGGGGCGCGGTGAGCCGGCGCGAGCCGGAGCGCGACGAGCGCGGCGCCGGAGCGAGCTCCGGCCATGGCGACCGAGCGCGGGGGTCGACCCCTACGGCTACAGAGCGAAGCAGGGGAGGGAAGAGCTCACGGGGGGGAGACGCGTGAGGTCTCGGAAGCGGGCTCGGGGGCGTCCGGCGGGGAGGAGGTCGAGGCGGCGGCCGTCCGGCGATGCGGATCCGGCGAGGTGGGAGTCGGGGACGGTCCCGAGGCGACGAGGGGGGGATTTGGGCGTCCTGCGCGGCCGGTCGGGGAGGAGGGGAGGAGGACGAGCGCCGGTGGGGGTGGGGCGCCGGCGTCGGGGGCGACGGGATCGGGCGGATCCCGATCCAGATCGGCGGGGGAGGGAGGAGAAGGGGATCGGGGGGAATGGGGTGTCGGCTAGGGTTTCCGCCGACCGGGGGGGGGGGGGGTTATGGGAGTGAGGGGGGTGGGCCGGGCCAGGGGCTGGCCGGCTGGGCCAGGTGGGCTTGGCCCAGTTTGGCCAGGGGGGGTTTTTTTTTCCTCCTTTGTTTTATTTTTCTTTTCTCAATTTATTTTCTCTTCTGTTTTATTTCATTTTAAAATATTCAGACACTTTATAAAAATGTGTGCACCCCACCATAATTAACCTTGTAATATTTGACAACCCCCGAACATTTTAGTTTGATCTTTTTTTGAAAACTTTTATTACCATCATAATTTTGAATTGCATTTCGAAACCATTTTGATTTAACCCGAGATTAACTACAGTGACAAAGGTGACGTGGCATCATTAGTGAGGGTTACTGTAGCTTAATTACCCGGGCGTCACAAATAGGGACTCAATCTAAGGCAACGAATCTAAGTAGCATTAAAAACCCAATCTGTGAGCACTAAAAACAAATCTAATGAGCATGCATCTGTTCACAACATCTAGCATTTTTGCAACGAATTTATCCAAATCTAAAAACCCCAATCATTGCAGCACCTAAAATCATTGTTCACAACATCTAGCTAGCATTTTTGCAACGAATTTATCCAACAAACCCTAGTCCAAAAACCCCCATCCCCCCAACCCATACAAAAAACCACGTCCCATCCGTAAAACCAACTACTCTAACCATGTGAACTACCGTATGAATCACAATCTAACCAATGCAACTAGGGATCAACTAACTCTACAAGCTAAGCAAGTGCAAATACCTGCTCCTCCACGGCAGGTGGCGCAACAGGGGCATCAGATGGACTGCGCCGCTCGACGCCGTCACCTTCTGCAGCGATGAGGCGGAGCCCGCCACATCCATTGCGGTTGTGAGTTTCCCTGCACCGCCGTGGACGCCGCCGACATCCACGGTCACCGCGCCCTGACCCTGCAGCTCCACCACATCTCCGGCCGCCGTGCCGGCGTCGCCACGAGCATTGGCCATCTGACAGATGGAGGTGATGAAGGTGAGGAAGAGGATGCGGTGGGGGAGAGCGAGACGGTGCGGTGGAGGCAGTGGAGGAGAGCGAGACGACGCCAGTGGGGGAGAGGAAGACGATGCGCCAGGAAGGGGATTTGGGGGAAAATGGTAGGGGCGATGGAGGTGGTTAGCCTCTTTATATGATGGGACATTTCGGGGCATGTCCATGGACACGTGCTACCCCACGACCGCGGTCTTGCATGCGCCCACGTATACGCGACCCCACTCGTCAGCTAACAGTTAAAGGCATTGACCCGACGACAACGTCCGTTATAACCTGTTCTAAGGGTTTCGGGCAAGGGAGTGGGGAAAAGTGAGCAAAATTCAATGGAGTGGGGATGAATGAGTAGAGCTAAGGAACCAGGAGCACAGAAATAAAAATCCCTTAAAATTAAAGACTATGAGTGTAATGCTTTTTGTGATTTGGGTGCTAGCGTTTCCACTATTGCCAAAACTTTATGTGATGTGCTAGGTTTCCATAAATTTGATGATTGTTCTTTGAATTTGCATCTAGCGGATTCCACTATTAAGAAACTTATGGTAAGGATTAATGACGTTCTTATTATTGCAAATAGGAATTATGTGCCCATAGATTTTATTGGGCTTGATATAGATTGCAGTCCTACATGCCTTATTATACCTGGTAGACCTTTCCTAAGAACGATTGGTGCAATAATTGATATGAAAGAAGGAAACATTAGATTTCAATTTACGTTAAATAAAATTAAATTATCATATGAATCAATTATGAGGGCCACTTATGGATTTAATACCAAAGATGACAATACATAGATATATGCAATATGCCTAGCTAGGGGTGTTAAACAATAGCGCTTGTTGGCAGGCAACCCAATCTTATTTTATTTTTTGCTTATGTTCTTGAATAAATACAAAATATTACTTCTGTAATAATTGTGTTTTAGTATTTTAATTAGTGTTTGTGCTAATTAAGACCCTTGGGATGATCCATGGTGATAGTTGATTTGATTTTGCTGAAAAACAGAAACTTTTGCGCCCAGTAACACAATTGATCTGAGCTGCCGGAACGTTATAAATTCTTTTAAGTTTTTACAAAATATTGATATACAAATTTTCTATATTGTTCTAATTTTTTAGAATTTTTGGAGTTACATAAGTATACGAAATTTATAGATTACTACAGAGTGTTCTGTTTTTGACAGATTCTATTTTCATTGTGTTGTTTGCTTATTTTTATGAATCTATGGGTAGTACCGGGGGGTATGAACCATGGAGAAGTTGGAATACGGTAGATATAACACCAATATAAGTTTATAATGAGTTCACAGCAATACCTAAAGTGGTGATTTGCTTTATTATACTAACGGAGCTTACGAGTTTTCTGTTGAGTTTTGTGTTGTTGTTTTCAAGTTTTGGGTAAAAATTTGATGGACTATGGAATAAGGAGTGGCAATGGCCTAAGCTTGGGGATGCCCAATGCACCCCAAGGTAATATTCAAGGACAACCAAGCAACTAAGCTTGGGGATGCCCCGGATGGCATCCCCTCTTTCGTCTTCAATCCATCGGTAAATTTACTTGAGGCTATATTTTTATTCACCACATGATATGTGTTTTGCTTGGATCGTCTTCTATTATATGAGTCTTTGGTTTTTAGTTTGCCACAATCACCCGTGCTGTACACACATTTTGAGAGGGACACACATTAATCATGAATTTATTTGAATACTATATGTGCTTCACTTATATCTTTTGAGCTAGGAAGTTGCTCTAGTGCTTCACTTATATCTTTTTAGAGTGCCGATAACCCACAAGTATAGGGGATCAATTGTATCCTTTCTCGATATGTAAGAGTGTCGAACCCAACGAGGAGCTAAAGGTAGAACAAATATCCCCTCAAGTTCTATCGACCACCGATATAACTCTACACACGCTTAACGTTCACTTTACCTAGAACAATTATGAAACTAGAAGTACTTTGTAGGTGTTGTAGGATAGGTTTGCAAGATAATAAAGAGCACGTAAATAAAATATAGGGGCTGTTTAGATAAAGAAACAACTAAGTTAGTTTTAGTAGAGAAGTTTTGTCACAGGAAAGTTATTTGTCCCTAGGCAATCGATAACTAGACCGGTAATCATTATTGCAATTTATATGAGGGAGAGGCATAAGCTAACGTACTTTCTCTACTTGGATCATATGCACTTACGATTCGAACTCTAGCAAGCATCCGCAACTACTAAAGATCATTAAGGTAAAATCCAACCATAACATTAAAGTATCAAGTCCTCTTTATTCCCATACTCAAACAACCTACTTACTCGGGTCTGTGTTTCTATCACTCACGCCACCCACCATCATAAAATCATGAACATATTGCGAACCCTATAGCGGGGATCCCTCACACTTGCGTGACACGAAGAGCACCATAGGACATCACCAATAATAAAACATACAACTCAAAACAATCATGTTCATCAATCAACCCATTGGACAAAACGGATCTACTCAAACATAATAGGATAGCCATACATCATTGGGAAATAATATATAGTGTTGAGCACCATGCTTAAGTAGAGATTACAACACTGCATAGAGGGGGAGAGAGTTGGTGATGACGGCGGCGAAGTTGTTGGTGTAGATCATCGTCGCGATGATGGCCCGGGTGGCGTTCCAGCGCCACCAGTAGAGAGGGGGAGAGCCCCCCTCCTTCTTCTTCTTCCTTAGCCTTCCTCCTAGATGGGAGAAGGGTTTCCCCCTAGTCCATGGCCTCCATGACGGTGGAGGGGCGAGAGAGCCCCTCCTAGATTGGATCTCTCTCTCTCTCTCTCTCTGTGTGTGTGTGTGTGTGTGTGTGTGTGTGTGTTTCCTTCTATTTCTGTGTTCCATGTTTCTAGAATTTCACCATTTCTTAAATTCCCGGAGATCCGTAACTCCGATTGGGCTGAAATTTTAACACGATATTTATTCGGATATTAGCTTCCTTGCGTCCGAACGACACCTCAAACCGACCTTCGGGTGGCCACACGTCCCTACCCAGGGCGCACCCCTAGGGCTTGTGGGCCCCTCAGGCACCGCCTTGCGTTGATTCCACTTCCCAAAATTCACATATATTCAAAAAAAAATCTCCGTAAGTTTTTGCCGCGTTTGGACTTCGTTTTTTATGGATTTTCTACGAAACAAAAAACATGCAACAAACAGGGACTGGCACTGGGCACTGGATCAATATGTTAGTCCAAGAAAATCATATAAATTGTTGCCAAAAGTATGTAAAAGTGGTAGAATATTGGCATGGAACAATAAAAAATTATAGATATGACAGAGACGTACCAGCATCCCCAAGCTTAATTCTTGCTCGTCCTCGAGTAGGTAAATGATAAAAAAAGATAATTTTTGATGTGGAATGCTATCTAGCATAATTTTGATCATGTAGTCTAATCATGGCATGAATAATAAGACACGAGCGATTCAAAGCAATAGTCTATCATTTGATATTAAGACAATGATACTTCAAGCATACTAATAAAGCAATCATGTCTTCTCAAAATAACATGGTCAAAGAAAGTTATCCCTACAAAATCATATAGTCTGGCTATGCTCCATCTTCATCAAACGAAGTGTTTCATCATGCACAACCCCGATGACAAGACAAGGAATTGTTTCATACTTTTAATGTTCTCAAGCTTTTTCAACTTTCACACAATACATGAGCGTGAGCCATGGATATAACACTATAGGTGGAATATAATATGATGATGGAGGTTGTGTGGACAAGACAAAAAAAGGAGAAAGTCTCACATTGACACGGCTAATCAATGGGGTATGGAGATGCCCATCAATTGACGTCAATGCGAGGAGTAGGGATTGCCATGCAAAGGATGCACTAAGAGCTATAAGTGTATGAAAGCTCAAACTGAAAACTAAGTAGGTGTGCATCCAACTTGCTTGCTCATGGAGACCTCGGGCATTTGAGGAAGCCCATCATCAGAATATACAAGACAAGTCCTATAATGAAAAATTCCAACTAGTATATGAAAGTGACAACATAGGAGACGTTCTATATGAAAAAACATGGTGTTACTCTGAAGCACAAGTGTGATAAAGGATAGTAGCATTGCCCCTTCTCTCTTTTTCTCTCATTTTTTATTTTCTCTTCTTTTTTTGTTTGGGCCCTTTGGCCTCCTTTTCTATTTAGGCTTCTTTGGCCTCTTTTATTTTTTTGAAGTTCGGATACTCATCCCAACTTGTGAGGGAATCATAGCTTTCATCATCCTTTCCTCACATGGGACAATTGTCGGCATTCTGGGAACGAGGGTCCCTAGACTTGCCTGCCTGTGGCCCACGGCGTGGCTCCACCAGCGGCTCCGTGCGGCCCATCTTCACCAGCAAGCACTCAAGACCCTTGCGAGGGGCCAAGCCTCGCGAGGCGGATGACGCAAGACCTCCTCGGGGGCAGCCTCACTAGGGTGGCTCGCGAGGGGCGGAGAGGTCAAGGCAAGGGAGACCTCGCGAGGTCCCCGTGACGTAAGCCATGACGACCAAGGCCAGGCGGGCGCCAGCGCGCATAGTGTCCTCGTTTCCTCTTTGGTGCTAAAGAGGCAAGCCCAGGCGCGGAGTCCCGAGGCATCAAGCAAAGGTTTCCATATCGGTGCAACAAGACCAAGACCAGTAGGACGGCAGGACGGAAGTCACCATGGAGCCCAAGACGGTGTCACTACCAGAGCCTTTGGCATGCGAAGACTACTTTTGTCAGGATAACTTGTACTAGTTGTCCCCTTCATATTTGGCCGTTGTGGGATCCCTTCCCGCTCAATATTTGGGAAGAGGACCAGGGCCTCTTTAATAGGACTATCCACCACCTTAGCAAGTGGGGGAGGATCATTCAGACCACCAGACACCACACAAGCTCGCCAAGCACAAGAACACCTCTCCTCAGGAGGCCATTCTTCCCCTTGTAAATGTTCATCCTCAGCCCACGAGGCAATCCACCACACCACACTGGAGTAGGGTATTACACCGCAACGTTGGCCCGAACCAGTATAAATCTTGTGTCCCTTTGTTCTGCGAGTTCGACGCACTAAGACTTGAGATTGTGGTGAGGGAGAGAGGTAGAGGGGGAGAGATCTTCGTGCACACCCAAGTGTTCGAACCTCAAGGGTTTTGCCGGAACCCAAAATCCGACATTTGGCGTGCCAGGTAGGGGGTGCGCCAAAGCTCCACCTCTCCTATTGCTTCGTACAGCTTCATGGTGGATGCTACCCCTCCGGTTAGGCCGGCGTGTGCCTGCGGATGCACCGCGGATGTTCGGGCCTTCATCCACACCTTGCGACAGGTGCGGTCACCACGCAAGTTCAAGCCAGCGATGCCACCCCACTACGATGGCGCGGCAGATCTGGCGGCCTTCTTGCAGGCGTAAGAGGAGGTCGTCCTCAAAGCTGGAGGCGGTGACCAGGTCATGGCCAACTGGTTCCTCCTGGCCCTGGCCGGCGCGCCACGCGCCTGGCTGCTCAGCCTGCGGGGATCTTCGGTGACCTCCTGGGAGTAACTGCGCGGTCTCTTCATCGCGCGCTTAGCGGCACCGGCGCCCCTCGCCGTCGAGGCCCTCCTCGGCGGCTCGCAAGCACCACCCTAGGACCGTCCCACCAAGCCATTCTTTCGCCAGATTGACACCGCCTCCGCGTGCCAAGGAGGTCCCCCGGGTTGGGCGGCGCCCAAGGCCGACCTAACCTTCGATGCGGGGGATCACCCCGCCACCACCATTGGCTCGGGCGTGCTCCCAATTCTCTGCATGCCCACCATCTGTGGCGTACCCGTCACCAAGACCCTCATCGACGACGGCGCTGGTCTCAACGTGCTCCCTATGGAGGCTTTCAGCCTTCTCCATGTACCGCTTCAACGGCTCCGGCCCAGCAATCCCTTCTCCGGGGTCGGCGGCGGCTCCGCTAGCCCCTTGGGGCAGATTCGCCTCCCGATGACCTTCGGCACCCGCGACAATTACCGCACCGAGCTGATCGACTTCGACATCGCCCGCATCGGCCTCCCGTACAACGCCATCCTCGGATACCCGGCTCTGGTCCAGTTCATGGCTGTGGCCCATGCGGCATACAACCTCATGAAGATGCCCGGGAGCAAAGAGGTCCTCACCGTGGTTGGGGATACCAAGGAGGCCCTAGCGGCGCTCAGGTGCGCCCTCAAAACCGTCGCGGCGGCACGACCGGCCCACGAGGCCGTCCCAGGGGCTAAGGAGGCCGCGTCAGCAAAGAAGAAGCAGTTGTTCACTCATCGTGCCAAAACGAAGTAGGTATCGGTCGAGCAAGATGGGTCCTCAGGAGCCACCTTCATCATAGGCGCTGACCTTGACCCAAATCAAGAGGAGGCACTGGTGAAGTTCTTGCATGCGAACAAGGATGTGTTCGCCTGGGAACCCAAGCAGCTAGTGGGGGTCCCAAGAGGGGTGATCGAGCATCACTTAAGGGTGTGCCCCAATGTGCGCCCCGTGAAGCACAAAGCGCGGCGACAATCCACGAAGAAGCAATCCTTCATCGTCTAGGAAACCCGCAAGCTGGAGGTGGCGGGTGTCATTCGCGAGGTTTGGTACCCCGAGTGGCTGGCGAACCCTGTCGTCGTACTGAAGAAAGGCAGGAAGGAGCGCATGTGTGTTGACTTCACCAACCTCAACAAGGCTTGTCCCCGAGACCCGTTCCTGCTCCTGCGCATCGATCATATTGTCGACTCCACCACCGAATGCGACCTGCTGTGCTTCCTGGACGCATTCTCGGGTTATCACCAGATCAAGATGGTGGTGGAGGATGTGGAGAAGACAGCCTTCCTCACCCCATGTAGGGTATACTGCTACACTTGCATGCCATTCGGACTGCGCAATGCAGGAGCAACCTTCTAGTGGCTGATCCACATAGCCTTGGGACGGCAGCTCGGGAGAAACGCTGAGGCCTACATCAATGACATTGTGGTGAAGTCTCAGGAGGCGAGAACTTTGATTCAGGATCTAGAGGAGACCTTTGCGAGCTTGCGCCAGGTAGACTTTTGGCTCAACCCGAAGAAGTGTGTGTTTGGCGTCCCTTCCGGCAAGCTGCTGGGCTTCCTCGTGTCCCACAGGGGGTCGAGGCCAACCTAGAGAAGGTCAAGGTGATAGAAGACATGAGCCCACTGCAAACTCTTAACGAGATGCAGAAGCTTGCATGCTGCGTGACCTCGCTGGGGAGCTTCATGTCCAAGCTGGGAGAACGCGCCCTGCCATTCTTCAAGCTGATGAAGAAGAAGGGTCTGTTCGAGTGGACCCGAGAAGCCGACTAAGCGTTTCAAGACCTCAAGAGATACCTGACCAGCCCTCCAGTGATGGTGGTGCCTCTCCCTCACGAGCCCCTGGGGCTTTACCTTACCGCCACTCCCTACTCCGCCAGCGCAGCTCTGCTGGCGGTTCAGGAGGAGCGCCAGGCCAGGGGGCTACCGTGCCACGTCGCGTCACCAGCCTAGGCGATGCAGGACCCGGAGGTCACTACAAGGGCTGAAGCAAGGCCAATGCATGACCAGGCCCAGCAGGATGGCGTTCACGGGCTGGCAGGGGCCCCGGCAGGCGATCGGGCTCTTGAGGTCCCGTCATCTCAGGAGGCGCCCCAACTGCCGGCAGGCACAAGCTCCGTCAACGTTCCTGCCCTCGTCGAGCACCCGGTGTATTTCATCAGCACGGTACTACGGGATGCAAGGGCACAGTACCCCATGCCTCAGAAGCTCTTGCTCGTGCTTCTCGTGGCCTCACGCAAGCTGCGACACTACTTCCAATGTCACCCAATCAAGGTCGTCTAAGCCTACCCACTGGAGAGGGTACTCAGGAGCCCTAATGCTGCTGGAAGAGTCACTGAATGGAACATCGAGCTGCAAGCATTCCAGCTAGAGTTCAGCACAACTAGGTTCATCAAGGGGGCCGCGCTCGCCGACTTCGTGGCAGAATGGACCGATGCCCCAGGGTTTGAAGCAAGCGAGGACCGATCTCTCTCACCAGGAATTGAAGCACCAGATGGCTGGGTCATGTATTTCGATGGCGCGTTTGCACGCCAGGGCGCGGGGGCTGGAGCAGTGCTCATCTCGCCTACTCAGGACAAGCTCTACTACGCCGTGCAGCTCTGCTTCTAGCAGGGCGAGAAGGTCTCCAACAACATCGCGAAGTACGAAGGCCTCATTGCTGGCCTCAAGGATGCGGTGGCCCTAGGGGTGAAGCGCCTCACCATCAAGGGCGACTCGCAGCTCCTTGTCAACTTCTCCAACAAGGTATACGAGCCTAAGGACGAACACATGGAGGCATACCTCACGGAGGTACACAAAATGGAAAAGCATTTCCTGGGTCTAGAGCTGTAGCACGTACCCCGTGGCACCAACAAGGAGGCCGACGACACCGCCAAGAGGGCCTCCAAGTGACAACCCCAAGAGCCTAGCGTCTTTGAGGAGCAGCTCTTCAAGCCATCAGCAGCACCTCTGCTCCCGGAGCCGGCGCCGCCTCGGGAGGAACTCCCCCAACCACCTGCCTCTGGAGCCCCGGCCTGCGGCCCGACCTCGGGAGCGCGCCTACTCCTGGCGCTCGAGCCTCAGGAGGGATGCTGGACCAAGGAGTTCAAGGAATACCTGATTCAAGGGATGCTGCTGGAGAAGGAGGAGGACGCGGAGCGCGTGGCCTGACTGGCTACGGCATACTGCATCCAGGATGGTGAGTTATACAGGAAGCGACCAAATGATGTTACCTTACGATGCATCTCCAGGGAACAGGGGAATGAGCTATTGGCCGACATACACGGCGGGGACTACGGACACCACTCGTCATCACGGACCCTCATCGGCAATGCGTTCCGCAGCGGGTTCTACTGGCCTACGGCTCTCAATGACGCAACCAAGCTGGTGAAGTCCTACAAGGCCTGCCAATTCCATGCCAAGAAGATCCATCAGCCAGCTCAGGGCCTCCAGACCATCCCGCTCTCATGGTCGTTCACAGTCTGGGGGCAGGATATCTTAGGCCCATTCCCTCGAGCGCCTGGGGGCTACCGCTACCTCTATGTCGCCATCGACATGTTCACCAAATGGGTGGAGGTAGAAGCCGTCCGCACCATCCCGGCCGGATCTACGGTCAAGTTCATCAAGGGTGTCATAAGCCGGTTTGGGGTCCCTAATCGCATCATTACCAACAACGGCTCGTAGTTCACTAGCAATCTTTTCAAGGCATACTGTGCTAACCTTGGAACGCAGACCTGCTACGCTTCAGTGGCACACCCCAGGAGCAACGGTCAAGCCAAACGCGCCAATGCGGAGGTCCTCAGGGGCCTCAAGACCAGGACCTTCAAGAAGAACCTTGAGGCCTGCGGCAAGGGCTAGCACGACGAGCTCCAGTCTGTGTTGTGGTTCATCCGCACCACCGCCACCAAGCCAACAGGCGATAGCCCGTTCTTCCTCGTCTACGGAGCAGAAGAGGTTCTCCCTCATGAGGTCAAGCATCGCTCCGTGCGGGTCCTGGCGTTTGACGAGACGTAGCAGGACACCATGCGGGGGATGGACCTTATGCTGGGGGAGGAATGCCGCCATGAAGCCTCGCTCCGAGCGGAAGGTACCAGCAGGCGCTGCGATGGTACCACTGTCGCAGCATCCGCTCCAGGACGCTCGAGGTGGGCGATCTCGTCCTGAGGCGGGTGCTCTCCAGGGAAGGGCCGCACAAGCTCTCGCCCATGTGGGAGGGCCCATTTAGGATCACCTGTGTCTCCAGGCTTGGCACCACGCGCCTAGAGACACAGGACGGGATCCCCATCTAGAACGCCTGGCACATCCAGCACCTCCGGAGGTTCTACCCGTGAAGCAAGGCCCAGCGCCTGTGAAGCAAGGCCCTATGCCTGTGAAGATCTCCGCTCGTGACGCTCTCACGTAATAATGAGTGGGGCTGTACACACCCCGGAGTCTCAGGAGTGCCGCCCTTGGGCCTTGGGGGCTCCCTCCCACGTCTTAGTGGCAGCACTTAGCTCCACGCTGGTGATAAGACAAGAAGACTATACTAGGTGCCAGACGCGACTTTTCATTTGCTTTCCGTAGTTGGCTTGCCCCTTTTTCTTAATGGAAGTTTGCATTCTGGCCTTTCTTGTCCTCTTTGTACGGTCACCTTCCCCTCTGTTCTTCCTTGGATTTTTGTTTTGGTGCGTGCTCACCCTCGCATGCCTCGCGAGGGGGCTGGACATGTGCCCTCGTGGAGGTGCCCTCGTGAGCGTTTTTCCTGTTCTTCGCGAGGCACCCTCGCCCGAGCCCGCAAGCTGGCACGCCTCTCTCAATTCATGCTCCTCGTGTACCGTGATGCGAAGCGCTGGGTCATAGCCGGCGGCGCCTGCGACCAGGATTCAGAAGAATAAGAGTTTCCTAACGAATTTTTCCAGTTCCCAGACGCCTTCCAAGCAAAGGAGGCCTCGCCAAGCACTGGGGAATGCGCGCCTCGCGAGGCAGAAACTACTTTAGGCACATCAAGCTTAGTTATCTCTACACGCCCACATAAAATGTTGGTACCACAACACGACGTAGGGACGATACACATAACACGGCAACTCGGAAATTATGGTTCATTACACACCCCCGCAGGGACCATACTTGTTTCTTCTTAAACGCAGGAAGGAAAGAGCAAAACAAAAGTGGCACGTACCCCCACAGCAGTTCGCGAGGGCAGACCCATGGTGCTTCCCCGAGCTCAGCCAGAGCCCTCCTCGCGCTTCACTGGAGCGCGGCGACGAGACGACCCGCTACCTCCCTCGAAATGGGCACGGCGGCATGGCGGCTGGTCATAGCCCTGCTGCAGCAACCTTCCGCCCGCAGACAGAGACCGCCTGGACCTGCGGACGGCAGTTCACCGACAAAGAACTGTGGGAGTTGAAGCCAGGTGCCAGTCGGGTTCTCCGACCACACGATGAACTCTGGCGTAACCTCCACCGGATGGAAGCGCGGCCGAGAAGGCCACGCAACCATGGCATGCCTCACTTCATCAACGAGAGTGCCACGACCAGGGCAACTCCCACCACGCGGGGGGCGCCGCCGCTGCCGCGAGGGGCCATGGTAGGGCTCGCGGCGTGCTTGCGCGAGCGACCACGCCCCCTCTTGGGTGGTGGCGAGCCGGGCCCCTCCTGGCGGGCCTTCCCCTTCTCCGTGGCCGAGAACCTCTTCGCCGGCACCATGAGTGTTGCTGCTAGCAAGGAAGCAAGGAAGAAGAAGCAGAAGGAGTGAAGGAAGTGATGGGTGACAGGGGCTCCGCTCCCCCTTCCCATTTATAGCCAAGAGGAGGCCAACCGCCGGCCTCCATGATCTAAAGTAATGATGACCTTTTTTCTGCATGCAGCAAGGACTCGTCAAGTCGGGTAGTTGCCGAGGCAGCATGGGATGCGGGGATGCCCATGTCCAATCAACCGCCACGTGTCAACCGAGGCTGTAGGCTGTTAGGGCACGCGTCGCCCTGCACTTGCCCCTTGGCTTCTCCTTGAAGCCAAATCTGAGCGCGCCTTGGGCCCAGGGGCTACTATCGTTGTTCTGGGAACGGGGTTCCCCAGACTTGCCTGCCTGCGGCCCACGGCGTGGCTGCACCAGCGGCCTTGTGCGGCCCATCTTCACTAGCAATCACTCAAGACCCTCGCGAGGGGCCAAGCCTCGCAAGGAGGACGATGCAAGACCTCCTCGGGGGTAGCCTCACCAGGCTGGCTCGCGAGGGGCGGAGAGATCAAGGCAAGGGAGACCTCGCGAGGTCCCACTGACGTAAGCCATGACAACCAAGGCCAGGCGGGCGCCAGCGCGCGCAGTGTCCTCGTTTCCTCTTTGGTGCTAAAGAGGCAAGCCCAGGCGCGGAGTCCCGAGGCATCAAGCAAAGGTTTCCATATCGGTGCAACAAGACCAAGACCAGTAGGACGGCGGGACGGAGGTCACCGTGGAGCCCAAGACGGCGTCACCACCAGAGCCTTTGGCAGGCGAAGACTACTTTTGTCAGGATAACTTGTAATAGCTGTCCCCCTTCAAACTTGGCCGTCGTGGGATCCCTTCCCGCTCAATATTTGGGAAGAGGACCAGGGCCTCTATAAATAGGACTAGCCACCACCTTAGCAAGGGGGGATCATTCAGACCACCAGACACCACACAAGCTCGCCAAGCATAAGAACACCTCTCCTCAGGAGGCCGTTCTTCCCCTTGTAACTGTTCATCCTCAGCCCACGAGGCAATCCACCACAACACACTAGAGTAGGGTATTACACCGCAACGGTGGACCGAACCAGTATAAATCTTGTGTCCCTTTGTTCTGCGAGTTCGACGCGCTAAGACTTCAGATTGTTGTGAGGGCGAGAGCTAGAGGGGTAGAGATCTTCGTGCGCACCCCAGTGTTCGAACCTCAAGGGTTTTGCCGGAACCCGAAATCCGACAACAATGCTCTAATAATGATGATCATCACACTTTTATTTACTTACAACTCGATATCTAGAACAATATGACTCTATATGAATGCATCTGCCAGTGTACCAGGATGTGCAATGATCTAGCATAGCAAAGATATCAAAAAATGTACAAGGCAAGAAAATATCATGCTAGCTATCTTACGATCATGCAAAGCAATATGACAATGAATGCTCAAATCATGTATATGACGATGATGGAAGTTGCATGGCAATATATCTCAGAATGGCAATGGAATAGGTAGGTATGGTGGCTTTTTGAGGAAGATATAAGGAGGCTTATGTGTGATAGATTGGATCATATCACGAGGTTTGGATGCACCAACGAAGTTTGCACCAACTCTCGAGGTGAGAAAGGGCAATGCATGATACTGAAGAGGCTAGCAATGATGGAAGGGTGAGAGTGTGTATAATCCATGGACTCAACATTAGTCATAAAGAACTCATATACTTATTGCAAAACTTTATTAGCTATCAAAACAAAGTACTACATGCATGCTCCTAGGGGGAAATATTGGTAGGAAAAGACCATCGATCGTCCCCGATTGCCACTCATAAGGAAGACAATAAAAAATAAATCATGCTCCGACTTCATCACATAATGGTTCACCATATGTGCATGCTTCGGGAATCACAAACATTAACATAAGTATTTCTACCAATCCACAATTACTCACTAGCATGACTCTAATATCACCATCTTTATATCGCAAAACTATTGCAAGGATTCAAACATATCATATTGAGTGATCTACAAGTTTTATGTAGGATTTTATGACTAACCATGTGAATGACCAATTCCTGTTAACTCTCTAAATAGATATAAGTGAAGCATGAGAGTTTAATTCTTTCTACAAAAGATATGCCCGAAGCTCAGTAGCCCACGAGCCTTAATGCGGGCACGGGTGGCCGAATTAAGGATTGATATCTATCGTAAAATCACAAATTATGTGTAATGACTCTATGTATCCAAGTACTTTACGTCACTAATGCTTGGATCCGCATTGTACAAAACTTTGTTGACTGACCATCGGCTTCCACCTCCTTGGCCAATAGCCGAGGAGTGTTTGTCCTACTTTATAAAGACTTTATGAGGGCAAAGATTTACAACAAACAAGGCAATCTGGCCATACGGTTTTATAAACAAAGGTACGTAGAGAGATATGTTATATTACTGTTTAACAAAAGAAATGTCTTCCAAAGAAAATAGTCCCGCTATCGGTTCCTTTCTTTGGGTTGTCATGCTAAGCATGATCATGAAACCTCAACTCCAATGTAAGAGCAAAATATCGAGGATTTAGTTTGGGAGGCCAGTTAATAGCCCCCGGTAGTGTTCGGCGACAGTCGAGGTCAAGCCGTAAACACTTCGGCCATTGTTATGAATGGCCCGTCATTTAACACCGTCATCGGATCGCTGACCAGTTTACGCTTATTGTGATAGTCAGTTTTCGGCTTTCTCCACTGAGGTGCTTAACCATGTGAGCTGGAAGCACAATCACAGTGGTTCTCCCTTTGCACACCTAGCCGAACAAAGCGGAACATAGGAGGCAAGCGCAGGAGCCGGGCAACCCAACTATTGACCAAAGACATAATTCGAAACCGATGCATATATAGCAATATCCGAGAATGTTTTTGCCAAATCTCTAAAGGTGTCCGGCGTTGCACTGCGAGACTTGTGCTAAAAACACACAAATAGTTTAAAAGTGCCATAAGCTTGGAAAACCAAAAAACGTCAGTAAAAACTTGACGTCCGAACAAGATCAAGTGTTCGGTGCCAATCCGAAAATTGGCCTTAGCAAAAGAAGTGCTTCTGTCGTGCTTTAACATGATACATCCTATCTCAAGACTTCAAGCGGGTCAGCCTATGGCTTCAAGCTCCTATCCCGAGGGCGGAGTACTTCTCACTAGGCCAGTTTAGCAAACTAAAATCTAGCGGCTTTGAGAGAGAAATTAGGCTCCCTGGCTAGTGACCACACGTTCGTGTCGAAAAAAGGAGTGATAGATAATAATAATAATAATAATAATAATAATAATAATAATAATAATAATAATAATAATAATAATAAAAAAACTTTGCAATGACTAATAAGAAGAACACTTATCATAAAATGGCTCATATAAATTTAAGAGCCCCCGAGTGTCTTGGGTAAAAGAATGATTGCATGTACCGAAGTACTTATATCATATCTATGTTCAATCGAACTTTAAACACATCTTAACCGAGCGTCGGCTTCTCCCTCTTCGGTCAAGGACTGAAAAGTGTTATGTACTCCATCGGTCGAGAATATCGACGGTGTTTCCAATAACCAGGCAATCAGGCCATATGGCTGTAACAGACAAAGTGCGCTCAGGGAACTTATGCTATATTACTGTGAAGTGTAAGAAGCATCTTCGAAGAAAATAGTACCCCCACTGATACCTTTCTTCGATGCTCATTGTTATTATGAGACATGTGCAATAGATTTTTTGTACTCATGAGTTCCGTTGTGTGCCGACCATCATTGAAAACTATAAGAGTGCTAGCTTTCGGCTTCACCCAGTCTGAGGTCCGACTCGGATGACCCGATCATGACAATCGCAGAGGTGCTCCCTTTACTCCCTAGCCGAACAATCAGGAATGTAGGGGTAAACACAGGAGCGAGGCAACCCAGCTTGCAAATCACTTAAGTCAATATGGTGCATATTGTGGCGTAATACACGAACAAGGAATGAAGCCGTATAAGTATAATCATATGCAAGAGGAAAAGCTTCATGAAGGAAGCCCCCAAATGAATTTGGTATTTGAATTTATGCGTCACAAACAAAGTTTGGACAAGGAAATTTTTTACAAGCAACTTTTTTCCAAAAAAGTATAATGCTTGGTTGAACCGAACACAAGTTAGAAATTAAAGCTTTGAGCATGAAAGCGACTTAGCTGGTTAATGTGTTCGGTATTGATGACGCGGTCCGAGCTTGATGCGGGACAAGGTTCCATCCCCCAAGCCGGTCCCGAGGTGGCGGAGCGGAGAGCTCGACACGCCGAAGTGGTGACATAGCACAGTCAATACAGACCGATAGAGTGACGCCGAAGTCCCCGGATCATTTTCCAGCTTGAAGAAGCAATAGTGTGGCCATGCCGATGCAGGTCGTGACGTGGTCGATGCCGGATTGATGAAGCGACCGTGCGGCGATGCCGGTATGCCCGCTCCATGTAATCCGTGGGGCGGCAATGTTGGTGATGATTTATCCTTCGTGATGCCGGACTCTTGTTCGGCTTGCCAAGATGATGATCAGAAGAGGTTGAGCTCGGCTCAACAAAGTGACGACGTGTCTAGCGCAGGTCGGCAATTGGTATCATCATCTTGGTGTCTTGGGCGTGCTTGCCGTGCCGGAGGCGTGGCAGCGATCGCGGCGCTCGCCGGCAGCTGCGTGACGGAGCTCCGGGCCGTGTGTCGGCCCATGGAGGTGGGCGGCACTGTGGCTGTCATGGCGTGTGGCGGAGGCGGCGGGTGGTGGCGTCGTACGTGCAGCGACCGCGGAGGCCGCTGAGGCGCTGCGTGGTGGCGCAGCGGCACAGCACGGCGTGGCGGCGTGGAGGCACTGCATGGCGGCATGGAGGCCGCGGTGGTGCAGGGCAATAAGCCGCGGCAGCGAGCCGGGCGCGACCGGTGCTTGTTATGGGTGCGCACTGGACGCGTCGGGACCGCGGGCGCGCGGTGAGCGCACTGGTGTGGTTGGGCTCGTCGGATGTGCGCGGGACATGCAGGACGCACTGGTGTGGTCGGGCTCGTCGGGCGCGTCGGGTGCGCGCGGGGCGTGCGAGAAGCACTGGGCGGTCGGGCGCGTCGGGTACGCGTGGGACGTGCAGGGCATAGAAGGAGCTCGGCGTGTGTCGCCGGAGTCGTGACGGAGCACGGTGCGACCGGCATCGGTGTGCCAGGTCGGGTCCGCGGGCTGGGTCACGGCCGTGACGACGACAACGACACGAGCTGCATCAACTTCGGCGACAGGCGGGCACACGGCACGTCGCAGCGGGCGCGGAGGCGCGTGATGACGTCAAGCGCAGGCGTTCAAGATGATGGTCGACGGCAAGGCATGTCAAGATTAAGGGGGGAATGTTAGCACTAATCTTGACGTACGTGGTTCCGTTGGCAGCCAAGTCCCGTGGCTGTTACGAGCGGGGCGTCCGGTGGAGCTGCCGAGTTCTAGAGTGCATGGATAAGGTCGTTATCTAGTTGCATGCATGTAGCTAGTGGGTTAGTGGCCGGGTCATGTGGTAGTGGCCAGTGTGATGCATGCGTGCGTGAGTTAGTGGTGTGTGTGGCCACTCGCCTGTGTGTGTGGTTGTACTATATAGTGTACTCGGCTGTGCGGCCAAGAGACAGGGGCTAGAGCAAAATGTAGCCGCGTGTAGTGATGTGAGTTCCTGTGGTTCATGGAGCTCGAGTGCTGTAGCCTGTGTGCTGAATATAAAGGAGGCGTTTGGGCGCCGGGGCGTTGGTTGCCGGGAAAAAAGTGTGCTCCTTCTTCCACCTTTGTCCGGCGTGAGAGAGAGAGCGGCAACAACAGAGCAATATTGCCGGACTGGTTTGACACCAGCATGACGCTGAAGATCATGTTCAAAAGATTTTAAAGTTAGTGGGATGTGTTCGGGAATAAAACACAATACCCCATACAAAACTTCCTTCAAAAGGGATGTCCGAAATCCCGTTCATAAAAGAGACGAACTCGGGTCAGATTTGTTTTCGCGCAGAAAACAGATCCGAAAAGTGATGCACTAATCGGAAGGTTCCCAGAGTTTGGATAGTTGGATCGAGCTGAAATTTTGAGAGGTGGTAGATATAGGAATTCCGCAGCCGATCAATGGTTGGATCTTCCAAAGGACGTCCGAGCTAGAAGCTGGACACCACGCCCTAAACTCATCCAGATTCCCGTCCAGATTTGACAGGGCTCCGGTATATCGTGGATTGCCAGAGATTCCAACATCGGAACTCGACGAAATTTTCCAGGGTTGTTGTAGACTCAATTCCGCACAATTCCACCAAAGCGATCGTTAAAAAGACACTTGAGGAGGCGGTGGCGGCGGACACAATTTTGCTGTCCAGAAAAACAGCACGGTCGCTTGAGGGCAATGTTGACGTTGAGCCCCCGAGCTCCATGGATGATTCATCCATGATCTTGATAGAGATCGGAGTTGATGTTTGATGAAGGCCCTCGTCCGAACATGGTGATCCGAACATGGGGCGCAGTTCTTGGTCGAACCAAGGTGACCAGTCGAGCTGGTGACGAAGATGCCGAAGTCGCAGTTAATCTGCAGGCCAGCCATCGATCCTTTTGTCGATCACACAGTGGAACTCTCAATGAAAGCACCAATGTCAGTGTCAAAACCGGCGGATCTCGGGTAGGGGGTCCCGAACTGTGCGTCTAGGCCGGATGGTAACAGGAGGCAGGGGACATGATGTTTTACCCAGGTTCGGGCCCTCTTGATGGAGGTAAACCCTACGTCCTGCTTGATTGATATTGATGATATGGGTAGTACAAGAGTAGATCTACCGCGAGATCAGAGAGGCTAAACCCTAGAAGCTAGCCTATGGTATGATTGTATGTTATGGTTGTTGTATATGATCTATCGACTAGGCTGGCCTCGGTTTATGTAATGCACCAGAGGCCTAGGATAACAAGAGTCCTAGCCGAATACGCCGGTGGGGAGGAGTCCTTGTCTTGATCGCCAAGTCTTGTGGAATCTTCCTTGTATGCGGCAGCTGTCCGAACTGGCCCATGAGTATACGTACATGGGGGTCCTTGGCCCAATCTAACAAATCAGGAGATGACGTGGTGAGTACCCCCTAGTCCAGGACACCGTCACCCACGCTCTAACAAATATAAGTGAAGCAAAAGAGCATTCTATAAATGGCGGTTTTCTATGTATAGAGAAATAGGCAATCCAAACTTCAAAAGATACTAGTGAAGCAAAGCATTCTATAAAGCCATACTCAAAAGATATAAGTGAAGTGCAAATAGCATTCTATAAATCAACCAAGGACTATCTCATACCAGCGTGGTGCATTATTAAAAGAAAAAGGAAAAAGCACACGGCGCTCCAAGATTTACGCATATCATGTGACGAATAAAAATACAGCTATAAGTAAAATTACCGATGTTCGTTAGAAGAAAGAGGGGATGCCTTCTAGGGCATCCCCAAGCTTAGTTGCTTGGGAGTCCTTGAATATTACCTTGTGGTGTCTTGGGCATCCCCAAGCTTAAGCTCTTGCCACTCCTTATTCCTTCATCCATCGTGATCTCACCCAAAACTTGAAAACTTCAATCACACAAAACTTAACAAAACCCTCATGCGATTCGTTAGTATAACAAAGAAAATCACCACTTCAAGTACTGTTGCAAACTCATTCATATTTTATTTTTTGCATTGTAGCTACTGTATTTTAACTTCTCCATGGCTTATACAACCGATAAAATTAATAGTTTCATCAAAACTAGCAAAACAATGCATCAAAAACAGAATATGTCTTAAACAGGACATTCACAAGCAATCTGAACATCTACTATACTTCTATAACTCCAAAAGTTCAGAAAAATTAGGACAAAATAAAACATTTATATAGTAGTACTGTGTAAAAGTTTCAGAAACTTTTGACGTTCCAGTAAAAAATGTAAATTCACGCACTACAACCAAAGTTTCTGTTTTTGCACTGCACAAACCAAACAAGCAATCTAATCATCCTAAAGGCAAATCTTGGCACATTATTTTTATAATACAATGGATTTGTACAAGGGGATAAATATTTTTGTTGACAATTTCTGTAATTAAGATTTGCAAAGTTTCCATGGGCATGAACAAAGTTCAAGGAGCTCCCCCACTTCAACGGTGCTCGTATTTCTTACTTTCACTTTTCTTTTTGAAAAGTTTTAGGTTCCCCAATTTAATTTTTGTTTTCAAACTTTATAAAAGCACACAACAGAAATAAATGACTCTCTAAAAATTCCGGGTTGTCTCACAGGCAGCGCTTTGTTTAAAGCCATTAAGCTAGGCATAAAGTGCTCAAGTAATGGATCCACCCGAATCCCAAGGTATATCAAAGCCAATTTTAATTAACAATGATTTGTAATTTAGTAGTGACCACAAAGTAATATATATCACGCAATGACGAAGTCTAACTCTGTTCCTATGCATCGGCATGTCATAAAAGAGTAATTAATGCACACAAAGTAAAGGCCGGTACATAGCATAAATAATTTCTTGCAACTTTATCGTATTGGAAACATAGAGAAGTGGAGAAGTAGTTCCTCTCTCATAATAATTGCAAGTAGGAGCAGCATGCACATGCATATTATATTTATTAAAATCATCATGTGCAATAGTAGAACGCAACCCATCAATATAGTCTTTAATAAGCGCAAACTTCTCCGATATAGTGTAGTTGGGAGAATTCAAAAAGATAATAGGACTATCATGCATGGGTGCAATAGCAACAATTTCATTCTTAACATAAGGAACTATAGCAAATTCATCTCCATAAGCATAATTCATATTGGCATCATGGCCACAAGCATAGCAAGCATCAAGTTCATCAAAAAGGGATATTTCAAATGAATCAAAGGGATCATAGCAATCATCATAGCATCATCCTTCGGTAAGCACGAAGGGAAATTAAACAATGTATGAGTTGAAGGGTTACTCTCATCAGAAGGTTGGGACGGGTAGCTAATCTGCTCTTCCCCCTTTTCTTCTTCGCTCTCCTCCTCATCTTTTTCATCTAATGAGCTCACAGTGTCATCAATTTCTTCTTCCATAGACTCCTGCAAAATATTAGTCTCTTCTTGGACAGCAGAGACTTTCTCAATAAATGCATCAATATCGGCATTATATTCATAATTCTCATAGAAATATTTAAGTATAGTATAATTTTCAGGTCTGTAAACAATATCATCAAGATTTTCACACTTTTCAAACAAAGATTCAATTTCAAAAGCACCCTTAAAAGCAACGAATTCTTCTATTCGTTCGACATCATAGTAATCATATATACCAATAGCATAAGAAGCCAAGGTTTCCTTATCATTAAATTTACATGAAAAGGGAAGGTGTTGAGCCTTCATCCTAGAGCAACAAGTATAATCATATCTCAAGCATAAATTTTGAGCATACCAATGCAACATATGAATTTGATCCCATAACAGTTTCCCTTTTTGATTCAAGTGATAATCCCTGAAGTATTCACGTTGATACAATGTGTATCCCATTATATAATTGAATGGGGTTTTTTAGGATTATTAAAGTAGTGCATAATATCTTTCACATAATGAGCATCGAGGGTTTTAGGAGGACCCCCATCTCCATGAGTAGCAAGTAAACCTATTTTTTGGTATTTCGTGTTCCATATCCATAACTAAAGATAGAGAACTTAGAACAACAAATAAAATCTACTTAGTGATAAAGCAAACAAGCACACACGAGAATATTCCCCCACGCTATTGCTCCCCGGCAACGGCGCCAGAAAAAAGTCTTAGTAACCCACGAGTATAGGGGATCAATTGTAGCCTTTCTCGATAAGTAAGAGTGTCGAACCCAACAAGGAGCTAAAGGTAGAACAAATATCCCCTCAAGCTCTATCGACCACCTATACAACTCTACGCACGCTTAACATTTACTTTACCTAGAACAAGTATGAAACTAGAAGTACTTTGTAGGTGCTGTAGGATAGGTTTGCAAGATAATAAAGAGCGCGTAAATACAATATAGGTTTTTCTAGAGAGCTTTTGTCATAGGAAAATTATTTTTCCCTAGGCAATGGATAACTAGACGGTATTCATTATTGCAATTTATATGAGGGAGAGGCATAAGCTAACATACTTTCTCTACTTGGATCATATGCACTTATGATTGGAATTCTAGCAAGTATCCGCAACTACTAAAGATCATTAAGGTAAAACCCAACCACAGCATTAAAGTATCAAGTCATCTTTATTCCCATACGCAAACAACCTACTTACTCGGGTCTGTGTTTCTATCACTCACGCCACCTACCATCAGCAAAATCATGAACATATTGCAAACCCTATAGAGGGGATCCCTCATGCTTGCGCGACACGGAGAGCACCATAGGACAGCACCAATAATAAAACATACAACTCAAACAAATCATGATGATCAATCAACCCATTGGACAAAACGGATCTACTCAAACATCATAGGATAGCCATACATCATTGGGAAATAATATATAGAGTTGAGCACCATGTTTAAGTAGAGATTACAGTGGGGAGAAGTGGTGTTACACTGCTGCATAGAGGGGGAGAGAGTTGGTGATGACGGCGGCGAAGTTGTTGGTGTAGATCGTCGTCACGATGATGGCCCTGGCGGCTTTCCAGTGCCACCGGGAGAGAGGGGGAGAGCCCCCCTCCTTCTTCTTCTTCCTCAGCCTTCATCCTAGATGGGAGAAGGGTTTCCCCTTTTTTCCATGGCCTCCATGGTGGCGGAGGGGCGAGAGCCCCTCCGAGATTGGATCTCTCTCTCTCTCTCTCTCTCTCTCTCTCTTTCCTTCTATTTCTGCGTTCCCTGTTTCTAGCCTTTCACCGTTTCTTAAATTCCTAGAGATCCGTAACTCCGATTGGGCTGAAATTTTAACACGATTTTTATCCGGATATTAGCTTCCTTACGTCCGAAGGACACCTCCAAGCGACCTTCGGGGTGGCCACAAGCCCCTACCTAGGGCGCGCCCCTAGGGCTTGTGGGCCCCTCGGGCACCGCCTTGCATTGATTCCACTTCCCAAAATTCACATATTTCCAAAAAAAAATCTCCGTAAGTTTTTATCGCGTTTGGACTTCGTTTGATATGGATTTTCTGCGAAACAAAAAAGATGCAACAAACAGGAACTGGCACTGGGCACTGGATCAATATGTTAGTCCAAGAAAATCATATAAATTGTTGCCAAAATTATGTAAAAGTGGTAGAATATTGGCATGGAACAATAAAAAATTATAGATACGACAGAGACGTATCAAGCATGGCAGTGGTTTTATTTTGTTGAAATTGATGAACTCTCATGATTAACTTATATTATTTTGAGAGTCTTAAAACAGTATGGCAATTTTCTTAAGTTATGAATACGGTCCTAATATGATAGGCATCCAAGAGGGACATAATAAAAACTTTCATATAGAGCATTGAATATATGAGAAGTTTGATTCCTTGCATTTGTCTTGAGATATCACTACAAAAAAAGACACATCCGTGACATTTTGGGCTGAACGATTTTTTCTGTCATGCTTATGACACTTCTGTGACGATAATTGTGAAAAAACCTGGTATCATCATAGATGTGGTGGGGTCGTACTTCTATGACAAAAAATCATGACAGAAAATGGGATTTTCGTCCTAGGCGGGCCGGAGACGCAGCTGCATGACATTCTTTGGGCCGTTCATGATGGAAAAAACCATGGTAGAAGCGACGGCATGGAAAATTTCGGGGAGTTCCCGGTTACGGTGGGTGGTCGAGGGCCGAGGGATGCGCGTTTTCTCTCATACGTACGCGCATGTGTGCGAGGCGTTGGGCTCTAACTAAACCCGAGCGAGGCGTTGGGCTCTAACTGAACCCGAGCGATTGCACTGCAGGCTACGCGTTACTGAACCCGAGCGATCGATCAATCCCTTGCTGTTAACTGAACCCGAGTGATTCCTTTGCTACTGATAAGAACTGAAGCCGATCGATGCTGCCTCTGGATGAACAGTGAGCATTGTTGGGGGGCTTTGGACGAACAGTTCCCGATGGGGGGTTGGATGAACAGGATCCCATGATAGTAGAGGTTGTTGCCGCTGGATGAACAGGATTCTAATCGAGCCGGTTCGGTGGTGGATGAAAAGGACCCCGTGGAGGGCTGGATGAACAGGACCCCGTGGAGAGCTGGTTGAACAGTAGCCAGTGAAGGGCTGGATGAACAGTAGCTCGTGGAGGGGTGGTTCAACAGGACCCCATGGTGTCGGTGTACAAAACTAGGGGCACATTTTTGTACCCCTTTACCTGTGCACGGGCAGTTAGAGCCGCGCCCGTGACCACACCAAGCAGAGCAAGGGAGGTAAGCCAAGGTAAGACCGAAGTCCAAGATGAAGCAAAGCAACGACAAGGACCAAGGCCACAAAGATCAGATGGACAAAACAGGTTTCCCCGGCAAGGACCCTTGCCGGGAAAGCCTCAGCGGCCCCGGCAAGACCCTTGCTGGGGCAGCTCGCCCACGCCAGCCGAGCGAGCCACCCTCGAGCCAACCAACACTCGACAAATGCATTGGACAGGGCTCGGGACGCACCTCTGTGGTGGCATGTAGATCTTTGTGAAAACAAAGAATAGTCAAGATCGAATGAGGATAGGAAGGCAGCCATCCTCACCGAAGAAACCCATAAGACCCCCGGCAAGATCCTTGCCGGGGATGCCTGCGCACCACGGCAAGACCCTTGCCGGGCCACCCGGCAAGGCCCTCGCCAAGCGCATCAGCAGGGCCACCGTCAGGCCCGCACCAGCCAAGTCTCCACCACCGTTCGCAGGCAGCTGCCAACCCAACCAGCTAGCAAGGCACCTGCGTGGCGACATGCAACCCTTCATGGAGGCACCACCACCGCGCCACCTTAGCTGCCTGCCTACCTACATGGCACCGCATGCATCGCTGGCCAGGGCGCGTGTTGAAGCTTGGAGGAGCGACGACGGACGGGACGGGCCTCGCCCCCGTCCCCGATAAAGTGGAGGGACACCTAAGCCTCGCATTGAATGCGCTTTGTCCTGTAATACCAGGATAACCTCGCAACACTGTTGCCTTTCCACCTCCTATGTGCCACTGTGGCAACCCCTTTTTCTATAAAAGGAGGACCAAGGCGACGAGGAGAGGGATTCGGCTTTTTGGAGCTCGTTGCACCCCGTAGCTAGTTCAAGAACTCAGAATACATCCACCAAAGCAAGACTAGGGTTTTACGCATCCTCGCGGCCTGAACCTGGGTAAACGAACCACGTGCTCTCTGTTAGACCCGCTCTTCTCTCAACCCCGCGCCCCGCAACCGCAGTAGGGATTCTTGTGATCCCATAGGTGTCATTTCCCACCGACATCTTTGGCGCACCAGGTAGGGGGCGTGAGTTTGTGAGAATCTGGTCTCGTAGTTAGCCTAGCGGTTCTTCGTCGCCATGGCCCCAAAGAAGAAGACGGCCATGGCGATCGGCTCGTTGGGGGCCGAACGGCCCGTGCCGGCGTGGACGAGCAGCGGACCGGTCGCGGACAGGACTCGGGCCGCGGCCCATGAACACCAGCACTACCTAGGCAGTCGGAGCCTGGCGAGCGGTGTCGTTCGTGCACCAGACGATCGGCCCCACGCCGCCGGATCCAAAGATGGAGCTGGGCCCCCTGCCGGTGGTGCAGGGCCCTCCGGGGGTGTCGTTGCACCAACTCCCGGCGGTGTGGCGACCTCCAGGACGCATACACCGGCGACCACCGCGCGTTCTTCCCACGGTGTGCGCGCCGAACAGCGTCACCACGTTGGTGACCCTAGGCACCACCGTGGGAAGAGCCCTGTGCGTCGTCAACAAGGCGAAGGAGTTCAACACGCTCGCCGAAGCACTGGTGAGAATGGCACGCAGCCGCTGGGTCATGACAGAGCTCCTTCTAACATAGTTAGAAGTCGAAGCGAGCCACGATCCATTCAGCTGTCACCGCCACCCACGCCAACGGAAGCCTTGGCGCACGCAGCTGCTCCTCGACTTCCCTCCTGCTGCGGAGAAGCTCGATGAGTGGAGGGCCACCATCCGGAGCCTCGTCGCCGTCGCGAACAAAGATGATCCGCGACCGGCGGGGCCCTCGGGTCGGTACTCCACCGAACCGCCACCTGCTGGCGCTGGGAGGGCCAGGGGAGCTGCGGCCACGGTGCACTCTCCTCCTCCTCGCCAGCCGCCGCGAGCGTCGGCCCGTCGCGGCGACGCTGGTGATAACATCTCCATAGCGTCGTCCGATCCACGGACCCTCCGCGACCAGTGCCAGGTCCTTCGGGAGCGAGCTCACGAAGACGCTCGAACCACCGTCGAGCGCCGGCGCGAAGCGCGCTGCCAGTCGGACAAGCAGGCGGGACCCGCTACGGACCACCCGGCACTGGGGGGCCCCGGCGGCCTACCTTACGAGGTGGGCTGCCCGGGTTTTACCCGTGAGTTGAGGCAGTTCTAGTGGCCGTCCCACCGCACATTCAATCCCGACGTCGGCGAGAAGTACACCGGCAAGACCCATCCGTCCGAGTTCCTCAGCATCTACACCATCGCGATGCAGGCCGCAGGGGCTCGTGACGACAAGGTGCTTGCCAACTACTTCCCGCTGGTGCTCAAGCTTAATGTGATGTCTTGGTTGATGCACTTGCCGGCGGACTCCATCTCTTCCTGGTCAGATATGTGCCATGAGTTCGTTGGCGCCTTCATGGGAGGCCACCAAGCTCATGGCCAGGCCATTGAAGAAGCACGTCGGCCGTTGGATGGACATCCAACAGTAACTGCTGCTAGAATCGTGTGTTGACTGACAAAGCCTTGCGTAAACAAGTCAGCCTCGAAATTTGTGGCGTGTACAGCCCATTTTCTATTATTTTTATAATTTTTACTCATTTTCTAATTCATATGGAATTTGTTGCAGCCCATTTTCCATTTTTAGAATTGATGCCCATTTTCTGGTCAGTACTAGGGTTAAAAAATTGAACTAAAATTGTGCAAAATTTTGAAAATTCGCAATTTTTTGTTGGAGAACAAAATATTCTTAATCCAAATATTATTAGCCATACTAAAACAAAATTTAAAAATAAATTAGTACTATGTCATGTTAAATCCAATGAAATATAAAATATCAGTGAAGAACAAAAACAAAAAAGAAACTAATTTTCCCATTTACTTTTAACAGATACTGACCAAACTCTTTGGGCAGGCCGGATTGCATCCCTCCTTGTCTTGAAAGATTTGCAGCCCAGTAAGTCAGAGAAAACAAATAGACCTAGCTTGGGTATTCTTCAAAAAGAAATATTGGCCTACCTATTATCCCAAAGAAAAAACTGCTGGGCTGGTCATGTTGTTAGACGGGCCATAGAGACCGCACAACCCAGTTTATAGCCTACTCCTTCGAACAAATCCTCAAAAAATTGTGCAATTTTGTCGTTAATTGACTATACGTTGAAAATGATGTGGGTCCCAGATATTAGCAGGGTGGATTAGAGTAAAAATGAGGGGTGCATCTGAGTAGTAAAAGAGGCGCTTTGCTTGTGTTCGGGAGTGGGCCTGGTGGGTCAGTACTGTCATACTCACATCTACAGTCCTCTCCAAATTCACTATGTTGATAGGGCCGGACGGCGGCGCCGCGGCGAGCGCACCAAGGTGGAGGATAAAGTGTTTACGCCAATGTGCTGGGCTGGGTTGGACATTCTTATTGAAAAATAAAAATGGACCGGAACTATTTACGACGTTGACTACAATTTGCATGGGTCCGCTGGTTGCAGGAAGAAAATGGTGGGATAAAGAAGACCGGTCGCTATCTTTGCCTAAGAATTATATCGACTGAATGTAACGACACTATCATAGGAAATAATATCCTCCTGTTAAATCGTGAATTTAAAGAACTGGTGCATGAGCATTTAGCTTTATTTATTTACTTATTTTTGTTTAGGGGACCATGAGCATGTACCTGGGCCGGATTCATGTGAGAGCCTCCCTTCCAGTTAATTATGGGCTCCTCTATTGGGCCTTCATCAGTGGGCTGCATGTTATCAACAAGTGGAAAATGTGTCCCTATGAAAAATAGTATGCGCTGCGTACGGTATGGGGCACTAAAGGATCGGACCGTGCAATGACTTCCAAAACATTGTGTTTGTCATTGTAACAACACATTTATTCAACCAACCGACGAAATATACTACTGATTGTACATTGAAAACAGCAGCAATAGTAGCAACCAGGGCTGGGGGTGCAACAGAAGCAGTAAGCTGGCCAGAAGAGTAAAGACGCAGCTCTCTCTTCTAAACCAAACATCAACCATCATTACAAAAGGGCTACCAAAAAAGAACAAGGGTATGCATCAAACTAAATAAAGATCCTACTACACCAAGTGTACGCATCTAACTAACTGGCTCAGTTAGATGTTACTATTTATTAAGCTGTGGAGATTGGCTGACGGCTTGAACCAGATGGGTGCCTGACGGGGAAACTCCAGCTAGCAGGTCGAAGTCTGGTACTTGTGACCCTTTCTCCTACTTTGGGTTGCAGAGCATGGCGGCACATATTAGGGTATGGTACATGTAGAGACGCGTAGTACACTATGTACACACAGTTTTGCCTGATGAACGAAACCACGCTGCCATCATGATCCTTGCCGTCGGTTATGTCCCGGTTAATCGGATAATGCAGTCCGAGAAATAGAGAGCGTGTACCAAGGCTACTTACCAGCCTCCAGTCAAAAATTCCTGAAGGCCCAGAGAAGTTGGGATCCTGCTCAAAGACCTTGCAGTGACTGTGATTGTATTCCACGAAACAAAACGTCTGGTACGTGTGAACGATCATCAATCATTCATCGTCGTCTGATCGAGCCAGGAACCACCTGCAACTTCCATGCCGTTTTTCTTTGAAAGGTTCTGGGATTAGGAAGGGTAGGGACACCAAGCGGCCTACAACATCATATCAAGTTGGAGTCAAATAACCCTAAAAAGAAGTTGGAATCAAATAAAAAAGGGCTCTTGATGTAGTCAATCTTAAGAACAACATGTTATGAGCATGAATATTTTTTCAGTAAATGTTGATAGTAATATAAGCAAGCCATCATGATATCATAGGAAAGTAACATACTGCTGTAACAGCCGTCTGTAGCGATGAGTGGAGTAGGCCAGCAGTCCAGCCATAGAATGATTCGACAGCATAAATGAAGCCCTTGTGTTCAATGGCATCAGAGAAACATGGAGGATGTATGATCCTACGATGGACGTGTACGTTTATCCACTTACCGCAGTGACCTGTCAGACAGGCGAGACCGCGGTTGAAGAACGCTATTAGCCTGAAGTCTTTATAATTCGCAGATCTTGTGGGCACTTGGCATATTACAACCTTGAGAAAATCAAACTTGGTATCATGTTGGCTACTGTAAGATTCCGAGTATTCTGGGTCGCGGTGCCAAAGCAGTGCAGTGTTAATTGAAGGAAGGGGGGGTCAATCAACGGGTGTAGACCTCCACGAGCATCCAGCTGCCACCATTGTCGATGAGTACCATGCAAGACATGTTCATGCCGACCCAGTACATACCGTTAATGTAGTTGAGGGTGACGGGGATCGGATCACAGTCAAGAGGGTTGATTGATACGTCTCCATCGTATCTACTTTTCCAAACACTTTTGCCCTTGTTTTGGACTCTAACTTGTATGATTTGAATGCAACTAACCCGGACTGACGCTGTTTTCAGCAGAATTGCCATGGTGTTGTTTTATGTGCAGAAAACAAATATTCTCGGAATGACCTGAAACTCCACGGAACATCTTAGAAAAATAATAAAAAATCCTCGCCAAAGATGAAGACCAGGGGCCCACACCCTTCTCACGAGGGTGGGGGCACCCCCCTAGGGCGCGCCCCCTACCTTGTGGGCCCCCTGGATGCCCTCCGATGCTAACTCCAACTCTATATATTTGCTTTCGGAGAGAAAAAAATCATAGAGAAGAAATCATCGCGTTTTACAATACGGAGCCGCCGCTAAGCCTTGAAACCTCTCGGGAGGGCTGATCTGGAGTCCGTTCGGGGCTCCGGAGAGGGGGATTCATCGCCGTCGTCATCATCAACCATCCTCCATCACCAATTTCATGATGCTCACCGCCGTGCGTGAGTAATTCCATCATAGGCTTGCTGGACGGTGATGGGTTGGATGAGATTTATCATGTAATCGAGTTAGTTTTGTTAGGGTTTGATCCCTAGTATCGATTATGTTCTGAGATTGATGTTGCTATGACTTTGCTATGCTTAATGCTTGTCACTAGGGCCCGAGTGCCATGATTTCAGATCTGAACCTATTATGTTTTCATGAATATATGTGAGTTCTTGATCCTATCTTGCAAGTCTATAGTCACCTACTATGTGTTATGATCCGGCAACCCCGAAGTGACAATAATCGGGACCACTCCTGGTGATGACCATAGTTTGAGGAGTTCATGTATTCACTATGTGCTAATGCTTTGTTCCGGTTCTATATTAAAAGGAGGCCTTAATATCCCTTAGTTTCCAATAGGACCCCGCTGCCACGAGAGGGTAGGACAAAAGATGTCATGCAAGTTCTTTTCCATAAGCACGTATGACTATATACGGAATACATGCCTACATTACATTGATGAATTGGAGCTAGTTCTGTGTCACCCTATGTTATGACTATTACATGATGAACCGCATCTGGCATAATTATCCATCACTGATCCGGTGCCGACGAGTTTTCCATATACTGGTTCTCGCTTTTTTACTTTCCCGCTGCTACTGTTACAATCACTACAAAATACCAAAAACACTACTTTTGCTGTCTTTACTTTTGTTGCCGCTACCACCACTATCATATTACTTTGCTACTAAACACTTTGCTGCAGATACTAAGTTTCCAGGTGTGGTTGAATTGACAACTCCGCTTCTAATACTTGAGAATATTCTTTGGCTCCCCTTGTGTCGAATCAATAAATTTGGGTTGAATACTCTACCCTCGAAAACTATTGCGATCCCCTATACTTGTGTGTTATCAGTCACCCTGCCTCACACCCTTTGAGAGCTTAAAAAATGGACCCATCTCTCCATTAACGTTGATGGCAGTGTGCCCACTACCAACTAGCTACACAATTCTAGTAATCGATCTATCGCTGAAGCCTTTACACTGCATAGATTCTTTGAGGAAGTGCCCACTAAGCGTGTGCCATAGGCTTTATGAAAATCAATTTTGAAGAAGATTGCCTTTTGACGTCTAGTCTTAACTTCATGAATAATCTCATGAAGAGGCAGAACCCCATCATGGCTCCCCTTGTGTCGAATCAATAAATTTGGGTTGAATACTCTACCCTCGAAAGCTGTTGCGATCCCCTATACTTGTGGGTTATCAAGACAAATTTCTGGCGCCGTTGCCGGGGAGCATAGCTCTATTCTTTGAGTCACTTGGGATTTATATCTGCTGGACACTATGAAGAACTTGAGAGATCCAAAAACCAAGATCTATCCCTCAACTACGAGGGGAGGTAAGGAACTGCCATCTAGCTCTGCACTTGATTCACCTTCTGTTATGAGTAAGTTTGCGACACCTACACCTGCTTCTGCTATTCGTTCTGATATGTCGCATGTTATTGATGATGCCACTTCTGCTATGCATGATACTTATCATTAAACTTCTTCTATGCCTGATACTACTATGCCCCTTAGTGATTTTCTTGATGAACAAATTGCTAGGGCTAGAGAAAAAGAAATTATTGAATCTGAATACGATGATGATAGTGATGATGAAAATATGCATGTTATTCCTGAGGGCTATCTTTTTGATATGGAATCTTCTGCCTCTATTTTAGCTTGCAAAGATAGATATGAGCTTAAGAGGTTATTAATTAAATGGAACAAAGAATCACTTAGAGATAAAATGAAACCCGACCCTGCTTTTGCTACTTCACCTATATGTGTTCCTGATAAGGATTATGAATTCTCTGTTGATCTTGGTATAATTACTTTGGTTGAATCTGATCTGTTTTATGGCTATGAATCTGAAACTGTTGTGGCACATCTTACTAAGTTAAATGATATAGCTGCCCTGTTCACTAATGATGAGAGATCGCGTTACTTTTATATACTCAAAATATTTCCGTTCTCATTAAAGGGTGATGCTAAGATATGGTTTAATTCTCTTGATCCTGGTTGTGTGCGTAGTCCCCAGGATATGATTTATTACTTCTCTGCTAAATATTTCCCTTCTCATAAGAAACAAGCTGCTTTGAGGGAAATATACAACTTCGTGCAAATTAAAGAAGAGAGTCTCCCATAAGCTTGGGGGAGGCTTCTCAAGTTACTTAATGCTTTGCCTGATCATCCTCTTAAGAAACCTGAAATACTTGATATCTTTTATAATGGACAAACCGATGCTTCCAAATATTACCTAGATAGTTGTGTTGGTTCTCTTTTCAGGGAAAGAACATCGGATGAAGCTGAAATTCTATTGAATAATATGTGGGCACCTCCTGAGCCAGCTCCTGAGCCAACTCCTGCTCCAATTACTGAAGCTATTCCTAAACCAACTCCAAAGAAGAGAGGTGTTCTATTTCTCAGTCCCGAAGATATGCAAGAGGCAAAGAAATCTGTGAAAGAAAAAGGTATTAAAGCTGAAGATGTTATGAAGAAATACATGGTCTTAATACACCGCCTGTTGAAGAAACATATGATATTAATTTTTTATTTATTGAAGAACCTCCTGATCCCGATATCCCGACACAGGTAGTAAAGGTAAATTCTCTCTATAGATATAATAAAGCTGAAGTCCCTCCTACTAAAATTGCTAGTCAGTGCTTGGATGAGTTTGATAACTTTATGTTTAAGCAAGACGACTTCAATGCTTATTTTGGTAGACAATTAAAAGAAAATGATTATATGATTAGACGCTTGGGTGATTATATGGCTGATATTAAAGGTGAACTTAAACTTGTTAGCAAACATGCTTCTATGGTTACCACTCAAGTAGAACAAGTACTTAAGGCTCAAAAAGAAGTGCTTGAAGAAATGAATAGTAAGAAAAATGATTATGCTGTTAGAGTGGCTACTATAACTGGTAGAATGACTCAGGAACCTTTGTATCCTGAAGGCCACCCTAAGAGAATTATGCAAAATTCTCAGAGAAATAATATTGATGTTCCTAGTTCTTCTAAAAGGAAGAAGAAGAAAAATGATAGAACCGTGCAAACTTCTAGTGAACCTATTGCTGAACCACCTGATAATCCAAATGATATTTCTATGTCAGATGCTGAAACACAATCTGGTAATGAACATGAACCTAGTAAAAATATTAATGATGATGTTCATGATGATGCTCAACCTAGTAATGATAATGATGTAGAAATTGAACCTGCTATTGATCTTGATAACCCACAATCAAAGAATCAACGTTATGATAAAAGAGACTTTGTTGCTAGGAAACATGGTAAAGAAAGGGAACCTTGGGTTCAGAAACCCATGCCTTTTCCTCCGAAACCATCCAAGAAAAAGGATGATGAGGATTTTGAGCGCTTTGCTGAAATGATTAGGCCTATCTTTTTGCATATGAGATTAACTGATGTGCTCAAAACAAATCCTTATGCTAAATATATGAAGGATATCATCACTAATAAAAGAAAGATACCAGAAGCTGAAATTTCCACCATGCTTGCTAATTATACTTTTAAGGGTGGAATACCAAAGAAACTTGGAGACCCCGGAGTACCTACTATACCTTGCTCAATTAAAAGAAATTATATCAAAACTGCTTTATGTGATCTTGGAGCCGGTGTTAGTGTTATGCCTCTCTCCTTATATCATAGACTTGATTTGAATAAGCTGATACCTACTGAAATATCTTTGCAAATGGCTGATAAATCAACTGCTATACCTGTCGGTATCTGTGAGGATGTGCCTGTTGTGGTTGCAAACGTTACTATTTTAACAGAGTTTGTTATACTTGATATTCCCGAGGATGATAGTATGTCTATTATTCTTGGAAGACCTTTTCTTAATACTGCAGGGGCTGTTATTGGTTGCAACAAAGACAATGTCACTTTTCATGTTAATGGTAATGAGCATACGGTACACTTTCCGAGGAAACAACCTCAAGTTCATAGTATCAATTCTATTGGAAAAATTCCATCGATTATATTTGGAGGTTTTGAATTTCCTCTTCCTACTGTCAAGAAGAAATATGATATTCTTATTATTGGGGATGTGCATATCCCCGTTGAGGTAACTTAGTGTTATTCGAAATTTCTCCGGTTTCATGATTATCGGAATGAGTTTGTTAACAAGACTTGATCAACCTTGTCAGTGGATTCTTTTTGATGAGCATGAGATGGATGAAACTAGAAGCACAAACTTCTGTACCCCACTTTTACTTTATGTTATTTATATTAAATAAAGTAAAATTAGTATTTTCTGTCTGTTTCCTGACTTATCCGTGCAATATAAAAATATCCCGAAAATAAAAGTCCTCAGAATTACATGCCAATTTAATATGATTTTTTCGGGAATATTTGAGGATTTACTGTGCAAAAATTACCGCGGGAGGAGCTGCCACCTGGCCACGAGGGAGGAGGCGAACGAGTATGAGAGGAGGACGGAGGCAGCTCGCCTCCAAGCTGCAGCTCATGAGGGAATTGCCGCTGCATCTCAGTACGACCCCAGCTACAACTTTGATCCATGGGCATAGACCAACTTAGGCCAAAAGCCTAAGATTGGGGGAGTATGTATTTCTCACTGACATTACATTCATGTTCACACACTCATGCCAGTTGTTGGTGCTCATACTTTTTCATTGTATAATCCATGCTAGTTTATTTTCATTGTTGGTACTCATGCTTTCTTCTTGTGTGTTTGAAAAACCTTAAGAAAAACCAAAAAAATTAGTTGTAGCTTTTAGCTAGTTCACTTTCCATGCATGTAGTAGTAGTAATTAAAAAGAAAACCCAAAAATATCTCTCATTCTTCTTTTGCTTGTTGAGAGCTTTCCCGTGTAAATAGTTTTATTTCCTTTCTTTTCCTTGGTGGTCGAGAGGAGAAGACCACGAAGAAAATGTTGAGTGGTTCTCATATGCATTATTGTCGATCTAACAAAGAGCCCATATTACCTTGTCTTCTCCCTAGTATTGTATGCTTGCATATTCCAGCTTAGTCCAATGCACGCGTACTATTATTATTATCCACACTATTCGGCTATACAAGTGAAAGGCAATAATGACGATATATGATGAACTGATTGAGATGAGAAAAGCTAGTATGAGCTCGACCTCTCTTGTTTTTGTAAATGGTTGTGATGTGGTATGATGGGGTGGTATCCTCCTTTGAACGATTCGAGTGGCTTGACTTGGCACATGTTCACGCATGTAGTTGAAACAAAATCAACATAGCCTCTGCTACCTCTTGAGCACTGCGTTGGATTTCCCCGAAGAGGAGAGGATGATGCAGCAAAGTAGCGTAAGTATTTCCCTCAGTTTTTGAGAACCAAGGTATCAATCCAGTAGGTGGCTACGCACGAGTCCCTCGTACCTACACAAAAACAATATCTCAATGCAACCAACGCGCTTAGGGGTTGTCAATCCCTTCACGGTCACTTACGAAAGTGAGATCTGATAGAGATGATAAATAATATTTTTGGTATTTTTGGTATAGAGATGCAAAGTGAAAAGTAAAAGGCAAAGTAAAAGAGCAAAGCAATAATAAAGTGATGGAGATTGATATGATGAGAAAGAGATCCCGGGGCCATAGGTTTCCCTAGTGGTTTCTCTCAAGAGCATAAGTATTCTACGGTGGTGAACAAATTATTGTTGAGCAATTGATAGAATTGAGCATAGTTATGAGAATATCTAGGTATGATCATGTATATAGGCATCACGTCCGAGACAAGTAGACCGACTCCTGCCTGCATCTACTACTATTACTCCACTCATCGACCGCTATCCAGCATGCATCTAGAGTATTAAGTTAAAAACAGAGTAACACCTTAAGCAAGATGACATGATGTACAGGGATAGTTTCATGCAATATGATAAAAAACCCAGCTTGTTATCCTCGATGGCAACGATACAATACGTGCCTTGCTGGCCCTTCTATCACTGGGAAAGGACACCGCAAGATTGAACCCAAAGCTAAGCACTTCTCCCATGGCAAGAAAAACCAATCTAGTAGGCCAAACCAAACTGATAATTCGAAGAGACTTGCAAAGATAACCAATCATACATAAAATAATTCAGGGATGATTCAAAAATTATTCATAGATAGACTGGATCATAAACCCACAATTCATCGGTCTCAACAAACACACTGCAAAAAGAAGATTACATCGAATAGATCTCCACGAGAGAGGGGGAGAACATTGTCTTGAGATCCAAAAAGATAGAAGAAGCCATCTAGCTACTAACTATGGACCCGTAGGTCTGAAGTAAACTACTCACACTTCATCAGAAGGGCTTGGATGATGATGTAGAAGCCCTCCGTGATCGATGCCCCCTCCGGCGGAGCTCCGGAACAGGCCCCAAGATGGGATCTCGTGGATACAGAAAGATGCGGCGGTGGAATTAGGTTTTTGGCTCCGTATATGATCGTTTGGGGGTACGTGGATATATATAGGAGGAAAAAGTACGTCGGTGGAGCAACAGGGGGCCCACAAGGGTGGAGGGCGCGCCTGGGGGGGGAGGCGCACCCCCCTACCTCATGGCCTCCTGTTAATTGGCTTGATGTAGCGTCCAAGTCTCCTGAGTTGTATTCGGTGAGAAAATCACGTTCCCGAAGGTTTCATTCGGTTTGGAATCCGTTTGATATTCCTTTTCTTCGAAACCCTAAAACAGGCAAAAAACAGCAATTCTGGGCTGGGCCCTCTGTTGGAAAAGGCAGTACCTAGGAGGCGCTTAGGCACGCCTAGGCGCTAGGCAATGGCCAAACGCCTCGCCTAGGGCATAAATGGAGGTCTAGGCAGGGCAATCAAGGAATTTTCTACCCAAGCAAGAAATCATGCCACATACTACACTGATACACTAAAGGGGTTATATTCCAATGGCAGTAGACGGTAATTAACTTATTTATATGCCATAAACTAATATCAAAACACATATAATAATCACAAATACACTATGAGCAAAAACTATATTACCGCCAAGGCCGCGCCTAGGGCGCCTAGGCACCGCCTAGGCACTAGGCGACGGCCAACCGCCTCGCTTACGCCTACCGCTTTTTCCAACGTTGGCTGGGCCTCCGGTTAATAGGTTAGTCCCAAAAATAATATAAAAGTGGATAATAAAGCCCAATAATGTCCCAAACAGTAGATAATATAGCATGGAGCAATCAAAAATTATAGATACGTTGGAGACGTATTAAGCATCCCCAAGCTTAATTCCTGCTCGTCCTCGAGTAGGTAAATGATAAAAACAAAATTTTTGATGCGGAGTGCTACTTGGCATAATTTCAATGTAAATCTTCTTAATTGTGGTATGAATATTCAGATTCAAAAGATTCAAGACAAAAGTTCATGTTTACATAAAAATAATAATACTTCAAGCATACTAACAAAGCAATTGTGTCTTCTCAAAATAACATGGCCAAAGAAAGCTATCCCTACAAAATCATATAGTCTAGCTATGCTCTATCTTCACCACACAAAGTATTTAAATCATGCACAACCCCGATGACAAGCCAAGAAATTGTTTCATACTTTTGACATTTTCAAAACTTTTTCGATCTTCACGCAATACATGAGCATGAGCCATGGATATAGCACTATAGGTGGAATAGAATGGTGGTTGTGGAGAAGACAAAAAAAGGGAGAAGATAGTCTCACATCAACTAGGCGTATCAACGGGCTATGGAGATACCCATAAATAGATATCAATGTGAGTGAGTAGGGATTGCCATGCAACGGATGCACTAGAGCTATAAGTATATGAAAGCTCAACAAAAGAAACTTAGTGGGTGTGCATCCAAATCGCTTGCTCACGAAGACCTAGGGCATTTTGAGGAAGCCCATCATTGGAATATACAAGCCAAGTTCTATAATGAAAAATTCCCACTAGTATATGAAAGTGACAGAATGAGAGACCCTCTATCATGAAGATCATGGTGCTACTTTGAAGCACAAGTGTGGTAAAAGGATGGTAACATTGTCCCTTCTCTCTTTTTCTCTCATTTTTTGGGCCTTCTCTTTTTTATGGCCTCTTTTTCTTTTTTTTATTTTTCGTCCGGAGTCTCATCCTGACTTGTGGGGGAATCATAGTCTCCATCATCCTTTCCTCACTTGGTACAATGCTCTAAAAATGATGATCATCACACTTTTTATTTTTCTTACAACTCAACAATTACATCTCAATACTTAGAACAAAATATGACTCTATATGAATGCCTCCGGCGGTGTACCGGGATATGCAATGAATCAAGAGTGACATGTATGAAAGAATTATGAACGGTGGCTTTGCCACAAATACGATGTCAACTACATGATCATGCTAGCAATATGACAATAATGGAGCGTGTCATAATGAACGGAACGGTGGAAAGTTGCATGGCAATATATCTCGGAATGGCTATGGAAATGCCATGATAGGTAGGTATGGTGGCTGTTTTGAGGAAGGTATTTGATGGGTGTATGATACCGATGAAAAGTGTGCGGTATTAGAGAGGCTAGCAATGGTGGAAGGAAGGAAAGTGCGTATAATCCATGGACTCAACATTAGTCATAAAGAAATCATATACTTATTGCAAAAATCTAGAAGTTATCAAAGCAAAGTATTACGCGCATGCTCCTAGGGGGATAGATTGGTAGGAAAAGACCATCGCTCGTCCCCGACCGCCACTCATAAGGAAGACAATCAATAAATAAATCATGCTCCGACTTCATCACATAACGGTTCACCATACGTGCATGCTACGGGAATCACAAACTTTAACACAAGCATTTCTCAAATTCACAACTACTCAGCTACCATGACTCTAATATCACCATCCTCATATCTCAAAACAATTATCAAGCATCAATTTTTTTTCTTAGTATTCAACGCACTCAAAAGAAAGTTTTACAAATCTTGAATACCAAGCATATTATTATTAAGAAAATTACCATGCTATTAAGACTCTCAAAATAATCTAAGTGAAGCATGAGAGATCAATATTTTCTATAAAACAAATCCACCACCGTGCTCTAAAAGATATAAGTGAAGCACTAGAGCAAAATTATATAACTCAAAAGATATAAGTGAAGCACATAGAGTATTCTATCAAATTCCAAATTATGTATGGCTCTCTCAAAAGGTGTTTACAGAAATTATGATTGTGGTAGACTAACAAGCAAAGACTCAAATCATAAAAGACGTTCCAAGCAAAACACATATCGTGTGGTGAATAAAAACATAGCTCCAAGTAAAGTTACCGATAGAAGTAGACGAAAGAGGGGATGCCTTCCGGGGCATCCCCAAGCTTTGGATTTTAGGTATCCTTAGATTATCTTGGGGGTGCCATGGGCATCCCCAAGCTTAGGCTCTTTCCACTCCTTGTTCCATAATCCATCAAATCTTTACCCAAAACTTGAAAACTTCACAACACAAAACTTAAAGTAGAAAATCTCGTGAGCTCCGTTAGCGAAAGAAAACAAAAGACCACTTCAAGGTACTGTAATGAACTCATTATTTATTTATATTGGTGTTATACCTACTGTATTCCAAATTCTCTATGGTTCATAAACTATATTTTTAGCCATAGATTCATCAAAATAAGCAAACAACACACGAAAAACAGAATCTGTCAAAAACAGAACAGTCTGTAGTAATCTGTAACTAGCGCAAGATCTGGATCCCCAAAAATTCTAAAAATAAATTTCTGGACGTGAGTAATTTATATATTAATCATCTGCAAAAATAATTAACTAAATATCACTCTCTAAATAAAAATGACAGCAGTTCTCGTGAGTGCTAATGTTTCTGTTTTTTACAGCAAGTTCAACAAGACTTTCCCCAAGTCTTCCCAACGGTTCTACTTGGCACAAACACTAATTAAGCACAAAAAACACAACCAAAAAATAGGCTAAATAATTTATTAATTACTAAACAGGATCAAAAATCAAGGAATAAAAATAAAATTGGGTTGCCTCCCAACAAGCGCTATCATTTAACGCCCCTAGCTAGGCATAACAAGCAAGAATAGATCTAGGTATTGCCATCTTTGGTAGGCAATCCATAAGTGGCTCTCATGATAGATTCATATGGTAATTTTATTTTATTTCTAGGGAAGTTTTCCATGCCCTTTTTTAATGGAAATTGGAATCAAATATTCCCTTCCTTCATATCAATAATTGCATCAACCGTTCTAAGGAAAGGTCTACCAAGAATAATAGGGCAAGAAGGATTGCAATCTATATCAAGAACGATAAAATCTACGGGCACATAATTCCTATTTGCAACAATAAGAACATCATTAATTCTTCCCATAGGTTTCTTAATAGTGGAATCCGCAAGATGCAAGTTTAGAGAGCAATCATCAAAATTACGGAAATCTAGCAAATCACACAAAGTTTTGGGAATCGTAGAGACACTAGCACCCAGATCACACAAAGCATAAAACTCATAATCTTTAATTTTAATTTTATTAGTAGGTTCTCACTCATCATAAAGTTTTCTAGGGATAGAAACTTCCAATTCAAGTTTTTCTTCATAAGATTGCATCAACGCATCAACGATATGTTTAGTAAACGCTTTATTTTGACTATAAGCGTGAGGAGAATTTAGCACGGATTGCAACAAGGAAATACAATAAATCAAAGAGCAATTTTCATAATTAAATTCCTTGAAATCCAATATAGTGGGTTTAGCAACATCTAGGGTTTTAATTTCTTCAATCCCACTTTTATCAAATTTAGCATCAAGATCAACAAATTCCAAATTCTTAGAACGCCTTCTAGGTGAAGGTGGATCATATTCAGTCCCATCATTATCAAGATTCATATTGCAAAACAAAGATTTAATAGGGGACACATCAATAACTTTTAGATCTTCATCTTTATTTTCATAGGAACTAGAAGAACACGCTTTAATAAAGGCATCTTTCATAGCACGCGTCCTAGCGGTTCTTTCCTTGCACTCATCAATGGAAATTCTCATGGCTTTGAGAGACTCATTGATATCATGCTTAGGTGGAATAGATCTAAGTTTCAAAGAATCAACATCAAGAGCAATTCTATCAACGTTCCTAGCCAAATCATCAATCTTAAGCAATTTTTCTTCAATCAAAGCATTAAAATTCTTTTGCCAAGTAATAAATTCTTTAATATTAGATTCAAAATCAGAGGGCATCTTATTATAATTTCCATAAGAATTGTTGTAGGAATTACCATAATTATTAGAGGGATTACTAGGATAAGGCCTAGGGTTGAAATTTCCTCTATACGCGTTGTTACCAAAATTGTTCCTACCAACAAAATTCACATCCATAGATTCATTATTATTCTCAATCAAAGTAGACAAGGGAACATCATTAGGATCAGAAGAAACACTCTTATTAGCACATAATTTCATAAGTTCATCCATCTTTCCACTCAAAAGATTAATTTCTTCTATCACATGCACCATTTTAGTAGATCTTTCAGTATGCCATTGAGAATAATTAACCATGATATTATCTAGGAGTTTAGTAGCTTCTCCTAAAGTGATTTCCATAAAAGTGCCTCCCACGGCCGAATCTAAAAGATTTCTAGAAGCAAAATTCAATCCGGCATAAAAATTTTGTATAATCATCCACAAATTTAAACCATGAGTAGGGCAATTACGTATCATTAATTTCATTCTCTCCCAAGCTTGTGCAACATGTTCATGATCAAGTTGCTTAAAATTCATAAAATCGTTTCTAAGAGAGATGATCTTAGCAGGAGGAAAATACTTAGAGATAAAATCAGCTTTTCACTTGTTCCATGAATCAATACTATTTTTAGGCAAAGACGAAAACCAAGCTTTATCACGATCTTTAAGCGAAAAAGGAAATATCTTAAATTTAACAATATCATTATCGACATCTTTCTTCTTTTGCATGTCACACAAATCAACGAAACTATTAAGATGGGTAGCGGCATCTTCACTAGGAAGGCCGGAGAACGGATCTTTCATGACAAGATTCAGCAAAGCAGTATTAATTTCACAAGATTCAGCATCGGTAAGAGGAGCAATTGGAGTGCTAAGGAAAACATTGTTGTTGGTATTGGTGAAGTCACACAATTTAGTATTATCTTGAGCCATCGCGACAAACAAGCAATCCAACACACGAGAAAACAAAAAGGCAAACGGGCAAAAAGAGGCAAATAGAGAGGGAGAATAGAGAGAGAGAGAGAGAGAGAGAGAGAGGGCGAATAAAACGGCAAGGGTGAAGTGGGGGAGAGGAAAATGAGAGGCAAATGGCAAATAATGTAATGCGGGAGATAGGGATTGTGATGGGTACTTGGTATGATGACTTTTGCGCACACTCCCCGGCAACGGCGCCAGAAATTCTTCTTGCTACCTCTTGAGCACTGCGTTGGATTTCCCCGAAGAGGAGAGGATGATGCAGCAAAGTAGCGTAAGTATTTCCCTCAGTTTTTGAGAACCAAGGTATCAATCCAGTAGGAGGCTACGCACGAGTCCCTCGTACCTACACAAAACAATAGCTCAACGCAACCAACGTGCTTAGGGGTTGTCAATCCCTTCACGGTCACTTACGAAAGTGAGATCTGATAGAGATGATAAATAATATTTTTGGTATTTTTGGTATAGAGATGCAAAGTGAAAAGTAAAAGGAAAAGTAAAAAAGCAAAGCAATAATAAAGTGATGGAGATTGATATGATGACAAAGAGACCCGGGGGCCATAGGTTTCACTAGTGGCTTCTCTCAAGAGCATAAGTATTCTACGGTGGGTGAACAAATTACTGTTGAGCAATTGACAGAATTGAGCATAGTTATGAGAATATCTAGGTATGATCATGTATATAGGCATCACGTCCGAGACAAGTAGACCGACTCGTGCCTGCATCTACTACTATTACTCCACTCATCGACCGCTATCCAGCAAGCATCTAGAGTATTAAGTTAAAAACAGAGTAACGCCTTAAGCAAGATGACATGATGTAGAGGGATAGTTTCATCCAATATGATAAAAAAAACCATCTTGTTATCCTCGATGGCAACGATACAATACGTGCCTTGCTGCCCCTTCTGTCACTGGGAAAGGACACTGCAAGATCGAACCCAAAGCTAAGCACTTCTCCCATGGCAAGAAAACTAATCTAATAGGCCAAACCAAACAGATAATTCGAAGAGACTTGCAAAGATAACCAATCATACATAAAAGAATTCAGAGAAGAATCAAATATTATTCATAGATAGACTGGACCATAAACCCACAATTCATCGGTCTCAACAAACACACCGCAAAAAAGAAGATTACATCGAATAGATCTCCACGAGAGAGGGGGAGAACATTTTATTGAGATCCAAAAAGAGAGAAGAAGCCATCTAGCTACTAACTATGGACCCGTAGGTCTGAAGTAAACTACTCACACTTCATCGGAAGGGCTTGGATGATGATGTAGAAGCCCTCCGTGATTGATGCCCCCTCCGGCGGAGCTCCAAAATAGGCCTCAAGATGGGATCTCGTGGATACAGAAAGTTGCGGCGGTGGAATTAGGTTTTTGGCTCTGTATCTGATCGTTTGGGGGTATGTGGATATATATAGGAGGAAGAAGTACGTCGGTGGAGCAATAGGCGGCCCATGAGGGTTGAGGGCGCGCCCCCTACCTCGTGGCCTCCTGTTAATTGGCTTGACGTAGGGTCCAAGTCTCCTGAGTTGTATTCGGTGAGAAAATCACGTTCCGAAGGTTTCATTCCGTTTGGACTCCGTTTGATATTCCTTTTCTTCGAAACCCTAAAACAGGCAAAAAACAGCAATTCTGGGCTGGGCCTCCGGTTAATAGGTTAGTCCCAAAAATAATATAAAAGTGGATAATAAAGCCCAATAATGTACAAAACAGTAGATAATATAGCATGGAGCAATCAAAAATTATAGATACGTTGGAGACGTCTCAGCCTCCACGATATTTATGTTCATGGTGAATTATATCCTACTCATGCTTGCATTCGGTGTTGATTAATTGTAATGCATGTTCATGACTGTTGTTGCTCTGTAGCTGGTCGCTTCCCAGTCTCTTTCTAGCCTTCACTTGTACTAAGTGGGAATACTGCTTGTGCATCCAACTCCATAAACCCCAAAAGTTATTCCATATGAGTCCACCATACCTTCCTATATACGGTATCTACCTGCCGTTCCAAGTAAATTTGTATGTGCCAAACTCTAACCTTCAAATAAAAATTCTGTTTTGTATGCTCGAATAGCCCATGTATCAACTAGGGCTGTCTGTATCTTCCATGCTAGGCGGGTTATTCTCAAGAGGAGTGGACTTCGCTCCTCACTCACGAGAAAATGACTGGTCACCGGGATGCCCAATCCCATGCTCAAATCAAATCAAAATAATTTCAAACAAAACTCCCCCAGGATTTTTGTTAGTTGGAGGCACCCGTTGTTTTGGGCAAGCCATGGATTGATGCTTGTTGGTGTTGGGGGAGTATAAACTTTACCATTCTGCTTGGGAACCGCCTATAATGTGTCTATCATGGAAGATGTCAAGATCTCTCGGTTGTTATGTTGACAATGAAAGTATACCACTCAAAATATTAGTCATCTCTATTTTTAAACTGAGCTCTGGCACCTCTACAAGTCCATGTTTCCCTGTGCGAGGGGCTTATCCATTTACTTTTATGTTGAGTTATCATCCTCTTATTAAAAAGCACCAGTTGGAGAGCACCGCTGTCATTTGCATGTATTATTATTAGTTTACATTGAGTATGACTTGACTGGATCTCTTTTACCATGAATTACAATTTCCAATCAGACCTTGATCTTGAGAGGTGCTCTGCAATTATGTTTTGCGGTCTCAGAAAGGGCTAGCGAGATACCATCTTGCTATATCATATTATGATTGTTTTGAGAAAGTGTTGTCATCCGAGATTTATTATTATTTCTCGCTAGTTGATTATGCCATTGATATGAGTAAACATGAGACCTAAATGTTATTGTGAATATGGTTAATTCATAATCTTTGCTGAAAACTTGAATCATGGCTTTACATATTTACAACAACAAGAGCAAACGGAGTTTGTAAAAGTTTTTCTTTATCACTTTTAGTTTATCAACTGAATTGCTTGAGGACAAGGAAAGGTTTAAGCTTGGGGGAGTTGATACGTCTCCAACGTATCTACTTTTCCAAACACTTTTGCCCTTGTTTTGGACTCTAACTTGCATGATTTGAATGGAACTAACCCGGACTGACGCTGTTTTCAGCAGAATTGCCATGGTGTTATTTTTGTGTAGAAATAAAAGTTCTTGGAATGACCTGAAAATCAACGGAGAATATTTTTGTAATATATAAAAAATACTGGCGAAAGAATCAAGGCCAGGGGACCCACACCCTGTCCACGAGGGTGGGGGCGCGCCTACCCCCCGTGGGCGTGCACCCCTGCCTCGTGGGCCCCCTGGTGCTCCACCGACCTCAACTCCAACTCCATATATTCACGTTTGGGGAGAAAAAAATCAGGAAGAAGGATTCATCGCGTTTTATGATACAGAGCCGCCGCCACGCCCTAATCTCTCTTGGGAGGGCTATTTTGGAGTCCATTAAGGGCTCCGGAGAGGGGAATCCGTCGCCATCGTCATCATCAACCTTCCTCCATCACCAATTTCATGATGCTCATCGTCGTGCGTGAGTAATTCCATCGTAGGCTTGCTGGACGGTGATGGGTTGGATGAGATTTATCATGTAATAGAGTTAGTTTTGATAGGGATCCCTAGTATCCATTATGTTCTGAGATTGATGTTGCTATGACTTTGCTGTGCTTAGTGCTTGTCACTAGGGCCCGAGTGCCATGATTTCATATCTGAACCTATTATGTTTTCATGAATATTTGTGAGTTCTTGATCCTATCTTGCAAGTCTATAGTCACCTATTATGTGCTATGATCTGTTGACCCCAAAGTGACAATAATTGGGATACTTACTGGTGATGACCGTAGTTTGAGGAGTTCATGTATTCAGTATGTGTTAATGCTTTGGTCCGGTACTCTATTAAAAGGAGGCCTTAATATCCCTTAGTTTCCAATAGGACCCCACTGCCACAGGAGGGTAGGACAAAAGATGTCATGCAAGTTCTTTTCCATAAGCACGTATGACTATATTCAGAATACATGCCTACATTACATTGATGAACTGGAGCTAGTTCTGTGTTACCCTATATTATAACCGTTGCATGAGGAATCGCATCCGACATAATTATCCATCACTGGTCCATTGCCTACGAGCTTTTCATATATTGATCTTCGCTTATTTTACTTTTCCGTTGCTACTATTACAATCACTATAAAACCAACACTGCTACTGTTACTTTTGCCACCATTACCACTACTATCATATTACTTTGCCACTAAATACTTTGCTGCATATATTAAGTTTCCAGGTGTGGTTGAATCGACAATTCAGCTGCTAATACTTGAGTATATTCTTTGGCTCCCCTTGTCTCGAATCAATAAATTTGGGTTGAATACTCTACCCTCGAAAACGGTTGTGATCCCCTATACTTGTGGGTTATCAGCGTCCGTATATCACTATTGGCCCGCGACGGAGAACATCAAGTACGAGACGTGCTACCCGTTCGCCGTGCCGGAGTCGCTGGAGGATCACCGCCGCCTTCTAGTCTCGGAGGAGGACGGTATCGTCTTCCTCTTGATCGTGGGCACCGACGAGGCTCGTGCAGGCCGCTGCCCCGTCTCTGTAGTGTGTGCCAGGAGGAACGCCGCTAACGCTGACACTAACACGAGGCTGATGTACGGGTGCATGCTCACTGTTACTACCCCTCGGAGGTACGTGGGCGGTGACACTGGCTACATCATGCTGACTCGGACTGTGCCGAGCTGGGACCTTCCCGTCGATGTGGACATGGAAGACGCATGGTATGATTTGGCCCCCAACGTGGTGCACGGGGACTCCAAGGAGATTCTCCTGGACATATGCATTACCAAGTTAAATGTTGATCATTAGTCTTCGCTCAATGTAATCTGTTGTCTAAGCATTTGGAGACTTCCATGCATGATCTTGCTCTGTTGGAGTATCGCACATGAATAAAAGTGTATCATTTATGGTTTAGTCTAGAATCTTCCATGTATGAATTTTTTACTACAGTACTGGTGAAAGACTTATGATGAACCATTTCTTACATCTTCTCTGCCCCCTTCCAAGTCATCCTGATTTAATCCCTCCGTCTAGGTGTATAAGGGCATGGTTAATACTTAATAGTATAGCCAACTATTGACTATAACAAAGTGCCATCTCATCTGTAGCCAACATGTATAACAATCGATACTCAAAAACTAATTCTTAAAGATCATTTCTTGCAAAGCATAATAACTGTTATTTCTTCACAAGTTTTGGATGCAGATTGAACAGTTGAACGCTTTTGTTTGCAAAAGATACTTTTTTATCTATTTAACCCAGATGTTTCTGAGCTCTAGAGATGAAATAATATCCGAAGAAACCTATCGACACACGTTACACATGAGAGGACCCCCACATCCTTTGTCAAAATAAACAACTCCCCGATCAATGCATTTCACTGTTCCGTGCAACGCACGGGCACCTTACTATAGATCAGTACGACCAAAAATTGAACTAACATTATATATAGTATGATAAATGCTGATGCATGTCACCTAAAATTATATCATTGAAAACTATGTTCAAATATGAATCCGACTATATAGTTTTTGTGGACATGCACTAACATTTTGTCAGTTAAATATTCAGTCAAATTCAAAGGGGGACTAATAAACCACGACCGATGTAGTACTAGTGTAGACGGCGGCGCTGCACGCGAGTCTCACCCTGCTCGTGGCATGGCAGTAAAGCCGTTATATCACAAAACCCAACCACTCCCAGTAATAAGTGGCCTGATAAAATAAACAGACAAGCAACCATCACATCCCTCCGACTTTTTTGCATTTCATCTCTCTGCATTTACTTTCTCCAGTTCATCTTGCACACTCGATCCCTAGCTACTACTCCTAGTATCCCTAGCTACGACTCCTAGGGCCAGTTCTTTTGGCGGCATAAAAAATAAGTCGTCTCTTCCCCAGCTTTTCCCATAAGACTAGTCACAGTGGAGAATAACATTAAGGCGCCTCACTCATTTATTTGGGCTTCTAAACTACTACTAGTACCTCTGTCCTGGTTTATTCGTCACCATTGTAATTTGTGCTAAATTTTGACCAAAGATTTAACTGGTAAAATGTTAGTGCATGTGACATATGCACGTACTTACAAAATGCGCATGGATACAAAGGGTTTCCAAACATTACAAAATGCACCAGCCTTCTGCTAGAGAGCCATTTGTCCGACTCTCTCGGATGCGACATAGGCCTGCCAGGCAGCTTGCCCCGCGACACGTTTCTCTTCCTCGGCCTTCTTCTCCGCCTCTATTTTGTCACGCTCTTACAGAGGCAAAGCCTCCCACAAGGCGACATCCATTTCTTTCCAAAGCTTCTCAAGGCTGGGGGGCTTGGCGGGCAGCGCGGTGTTCTCCTCATAGCGGGGAGCCGACGCATCCTCCGACATGCGTGCTGGCGAGATTGGGAACGCCGACACGTCCACCTCGATGCGTCGCGGCGAGGAGCGGAACGTCGACGCATCCTCCTCGACTAGTGGCGGCGAGGAACAGAACGGTGTCGCGTCCTCCTTGACTAGTGGCGGCGAGGAACGGAACGACGATGCGTGACCATCTGCGTGGTTCAGCAAGGGGCGCCTAGGGCTTGGGAGGGGGATGCCATGGTGGTCGACGTGAGAGGGAGGGGGAGATAGCGATGAACGTGAGCGTTCTTCCGAATGTCGTGGGAGGCGCAGTATTTATAGCGAGCAGTGGCACACCTACATAATATATGGATTGAGCTTCACTGACTTAACTGCAGGTCCAGTTGTGTCACCGACATGTGGGCCAGATGCCTGTTGGGCCCACATGTCAGTGACCCAATGCACTTACAGTTAAGTAACTAAAGCAGCTACGTGGGCATATTTGTTGGAGTAAATTACGGGTGAGGGAAGGGGTGGAAATATTGCTGGTCACAACGGATTGGACGAGTGCGGGGGAGGAGAGTCATGCATGCAGATTTTTTCCACACGGGGTGGAGTGGTGGGACTGCTGGAGGGAGAAGGAGAGTCAAGCAGGCATTCAGATTTCAAGGTGCACTACATTATTGCATGTGATGATTAAGGCTGGCCATAGTGGTGGCAATGTGGTACTCCTTCCTTTTCGGTTTATAGGGCCTAATTTGAAAATCTCTTCAACCAAGGTAGATGATGAATGGTGGAATTAATTCCATAGTTTGCAAAAGTACTTAATTAGTACTCTCGTTTTTCAAAAAAAAATGTGTAAACCGATGCATTAATTACACTACATGCATGCATGACGACTCCTGGTGGTGATGGTATGTCTGCCTCTGGACAACGTGAACCGTTCGATGTACTTGGAACCAACGCCTGAGATGTGTGTGCATAGAGACATGGCCTTGCCACCAGAGGTACTATATAGTAGATATTTACCCACCTCTGCCACTATATAAAATACGGAACTACTCATTCCAACCTCATTTCCTTTCGGGTTCATCTCCTTGCATTCTTGCCGGCAGCGGCGAAGGTTCCTGAAGATGGACTCCAGACTCTAGAAACCACTAAAAAAACTATTCCACTGCCTCTATCTTGGTAAGAGTAGGTGAAATTTTTGAATCGAGCCCTTTAAACTAGAAGGGAGGTAGTGGTACTCTAATAGCTAACCTTGTTGTCATGACTAGATAGCACATGGCACGCACCTGGACGGAGGAACTAGTCTGCATTGTGCATTTAAGTTTTGTCCGAAGTTAATGTACCTCTACTTTGACAATACTTATAGAAAAATGTACATCAACATTCACAATGTCAAATCAATATTTTTGTACTCATTATAAAAATTATTTTTATACCCATTATAATCAGTATTGTAGATATTGATATTTTTAGTATAAATTTTGTCAAAAACTTTGCAAACAGTTGACGGAAGTAAAAAGGACTAGAGGGAGTATCATGCATGCGGAGTAGCCAAAAAATTGCTCATTTATAGCCGGTCGAAGTCTCAAAGGGCGCAACCGCACGAGGGAGGCGAAGGTCGTGGGAGGTGCGACGATTGAGGGAATTAAGTGAAGTTACATCCACGCGCCGGCATGGCGTGCGAACAGGCAGAAGCTATACCGTCAGGCCTACGCTATGGGTCTAGTAGACATGACATCTAGTGGGTCCCAAATAGTACTCGAGAACTCTTTGGGGGCTTGCAGTCGTTTATCCACCGGGCAAGCCAACAACCCCACGCCATTCGCATGCCCTACTCATCCCTGTCTTCTAGCTTACAATAGTTTGGTACCAGTCATCCCTTATTTTCACATTACACCAGTTCAACTTCTCCTAACCCTCCTCCAAAATCCATGGCCTCCCAAATCTCCATGGTCGCCGCTGAGTACCAGGTTAGAGCCATCACCGGTGATGAGTTCATCGTCATCTACACCCGTGGATCCGTGACGGTGAAAGGATGCCTTGCTCGCTTCAGAAGCATGTTCAAAAACTCAAAGGATGAGTGGGTCGTTGGGCTAGATGTTGAGTACACCACAGTCCTGGAAAGCAAGAAGATTCTAAAGGAGGCAGAGAAGAAGAAGCCTGCCGTGATCCAGGTTTGCGTACATAACGTGTGATTGGTCTACCACATATTCCATGCCAACGTTGAGTGCCAGGATTTGAAGAACTTCCTCAAGGACGAAAGAGTGAAATTTGTTACTGTAGACTTTAGGAACAATAGGGATGTCCTGGGTCGGATAGGCCTCATTGTAGGCCATCCCTTCGATCTCCAGAAGGCAAGCCTGGTGTCCTCCTCTCAGCCTTCAATGCTGACCCTGGCAGCAGCTATGTTCATACGCTAAACTGAAGAAACCTCACCACGAGTTTCATCATGCATGGGAGTCGAAGATAATAGATGAAGATCACATCCTGTACGCAGCAATGGATGCCTACCTTTGTTTAAATATCTACAAGGGTTGGATGAAGAAGCAGAGCCCAGTGTCCGGTTCAAGCAAAGAAGCGGCGGCGAAGAGGAAGAGGAAGAGGGATGAGGATGAAGTCGAGGACATGGACTCGGACTCCGAGTAAGGTGGCAGTGTCGTCGCCCATGTTGGTTCTACTACAGTATCAAACAGACTAGTTGCTTAGTTTTATTTCAGGGGTGTGTTGTGTTGTGCCCCCAACAGAACTATGTTTATGTTCTTTCTCGTTATTTGAACTTTATGTTCTTTCTCTTTATTTGAACTCTTTAGTACATACAATAGTACTAGTACTATGTCTTACTACTGTTCTTCTTGCAGTTGATACTACTGCTCGTATCTTCGTGTTCCTACTGTACTTAATATGTTCATACTAGTAGTATAAATTGGGTCAGTCGATTTGTGAAATAAGTTCGATGGAGCGAAGGAAGAAGATGGCAGAAAAGCTACCCAAGTATCTATATTAGGGTGGCAGGGTGCCCACGATCTATCTTATGAGTGTTGGGTGTGGAATGTAGTTCGCCGGAAAAAATGGATCGTGCCCGGGGTTAAACGGATGGCGGAGGTGGGGGAGCATGGCGGTGGCAGGTGGTTCAGGGGAGGGCGGGGCGGCGGCGGCAGGCGGTTAGGCGTGTGGCGGGCTGAGAAGATGAACAGTGCATCAATTTCAGAGGTTGAAGAAGCCCTTCTAGCCATCCATGTTGCATCCAATGCCTGACAAGAGACGATTGACCCAAATTGCTCCTTCAGATTGCTGGATCCACGTGGCATTTAAGGTCTCAAAGGTAGATTCCGCATCCGCACCCGGTTTGCGAGCTCGGCACGGGCGTGACCGGCTTCCGCCGCAACAGCCACCATGTGCGCCTCCTCCACGGGCGGAGACGACAATGACACGCTAGTTCCTCCTCGCCGGCGTGCTGGAGCACGCGCTCGTCCTCCTCTTCGTACGCTGCGTGCATAGACGCAGCTCCACCAGCTGCTTGTGTGCTTGGCAGCGCGGCGGCATCGCGAGGAGGGACTGCTGACGACGTGAGCAGGCGAGCCTTCGGCTTCATGGTACAGGGATGGCAGCGACACGACGGTGATGGGCGATAAATGGTTGGCTGGAGCAGGCGGGCTCCGGCATGCGCAACGGCGACGGCGGCATATTGATGAGTGAGCATATGGGAGCTTATTTTAGTTTTATATAGGGTTGGTTAAACTTAAAAGAAAACCATACTAGTATACGTAAACATTAGACTGGGGCAGCGCTTATATTAGTTACTACGGCCAAGATACGGAATCCGGTGCAAGAGCGTGAACCGTGGCCGCGCGGTCGATCGAATGGTGCGTCACCGTGTCACGCTCGAAGGACACCCACCGAACCTTTTTGTGTGTGAAAGACATGGTTTCTTGTTGATATGCTTGAGTTTCTAAATTATTATGTCAAAACTAGACTATTGCTTTGAATCACATAAAAGTCTAAATGTCCATGCTATAAAGAAAATAATATGATATGACTAAATGAACAGCACTCCACATCAAAAATTCTGTTTTTATCACTTACGTACTCGAGGACGAGTAGGACTTAAGCTTGGGGACGTTGATACGTCTCCAACGTATCTATAATTTTTTATTGTTCCATGTTGTTCTATTATCAATCTTCGATGTTTTATAATCATTTTATATCATTTTTTGGTACTAAACTATTGACATGGTGCCAATTGCCAGTTGTTGTTTTTCCATGTTTTTACATCGCAGAAAATCAATATCAAACGAAGTCCAAATGCCACGAAACTTTACGGAGATTTTTTATGGGCCAAAAGGAAGGCAATGGGCCCTAGTTGCACCTGGGGGTGCTCCGAGGGGGGCACAACCCACTAGGGCGCGAGGAGGCCCTAGCGTGGCCTGGTGGGTTCTGCCCACCTCGGGTGCCCCCCGGACCGCCTCTTTGCTCTATAAATACCCCAAAAATACCAGAACCCTAGAGGAGTCGACGAAATATTCATCTAGCCGCCGCAGAGTCTAGAACCACCAGATCCAATCTAGACACCATCACGAAGGGGTTCACCACCTCCATTGGTGCCTCTGCGATGATGCGTGAGTAGTTCTTTGTAGACCTTCGGGTCCGTAGTTAGTAGCTAATTGGTTCATCCCTCTCTCTTGATTCTCAATACAATGGTCTCTTGGAGATCCATATGATGTAACTCTTTTGCGCTGTGTTCGTTGGGATCTGATGAACGTCATGTTTATGATCAAATCTATGTTTTTATATCCATGAAAGTATTTGACTTTCTTTGGTCTCTTTTATGCATGATCTCTTGTAGCCTCAAATTTATTCTCCGATACTTGGGTTTTGTTTGGCCAACTTGATCTATTTATCTTGCAATGGGAGGAGGTGCCCGGTAGTGGGTTCGATCTTATAGTGCTTGATCCCTGTGACAAAAAGGGAACCGACATGTATGTATCGTTGCTACTAAGGATAAAAAGACGAGATCTATATCTGCCGCCATATAGATAAACGGATCTTGTCTACATAATTTCATCGTTCTTATTGCATTACTCCGTTTTTCCATGAACTTAATACACTAGATGCATGCTGGATAGCGGTCGATGTGTGGAGTAATAGTAGTAGATGCAGGAAGGACTCGGTCTACTAATCTTGGACGTGATGCCTATGTAATGATCATTGCCTGGATATCATCATAATTATTTGAAGTTCTATCAATTGCCCAACAGTAATTTGTTTACCCACCGTTTGCTATTTTCTCGAGAGAAGCCACTAGTGAACCTACGGCCCCCGGGTCTTCTTTCTCATATATTTTCCTTGCAATCTATTTTTCATTTGCATTTTTATTCAGATCTATTAAACCAAAAATACAAAAATACCTTGCTGCAATTTATTTTATTTGGCGTTTGATCTATCAATATTTACAACTTTATCTGCCGTCACACGCCGTTTCTGGAGCCGTACCCCAAAAGGGATTGACAACCCCTTTAACACGTCAGGTTGCGAGGTGTTGTTATTTGTGTGCAGGGGTTGTTTACGTTGTGTTGCTTGGTTCTCCTACTAGTTCGATAACCTTGGTTTCATAAATGAGGGAAATACCTACCGTCGCTGTGCTACATCATCCCTCCCTCTCCAGGGAAATACCGACGTAGTTCCAGCTACCATCATGTGTGTGTGTTGCGTGTGTGTGTGAGAGAGGGAGAGAGGATGAGGATGGAGTGCATGTGTGACAAAGACAAAAAGAGTGTGTGTGCGAGAGGTATCAGCTTAAAATGAGGCGATAGTGTGTGTGTGCATGATCGAGAGGGTGTGTCTCAAGAAGGGACGAAAAATCTACATAGATACAAGGAGCGTGAGAGAGACATGTACGCGATAGTGGAAGCATGAGTGTGCGGGTGTATAAACCTATCTGGAGGCTAGTCGATCAATGATGTGAGAGAAATACGAGTCGGGGGTACGAAAGCGAGAGTTTCGTGGGTGTGAGAGAGAGACGATAGCCGGGAAGGGGAGTGGAAGTAGGAGTTGTGTGTGTGTGAGAGAGAGAGAGAGCGGGGGAGTTTGTCTGATCGGTAAACAAATTAATAATGTCAGTTTTATAACTGGGATGTAGACGGAAAGGAGACCGCAACAAATGTTGTGTCTTCAGGAGAGAGTAATTTTAGTGGTGTGAGTCATATCTAGAGATATATAGGGTGTGTGAGAGAACCCCATAGAGATAAAGGCAAAGTGAAAGACGAGTGAGACTGTGTGTGTGGCGGTGAAAAAGAAAGCTTAGGTACCTAGTGATACCAGAGAATGGTAGAGACGTGAGAGATAATGAAGACCGTGTAATGTATAATGATAGGGAGAGTGTGACACTTCTCAAGGGAGACGTCGAGAGACCATGTTTGCGAACATAGGAGAAACATGAAGTGAGCATGCGGGTGAGCTGGAGAAAAGAGAATGATAGCTACATGAAGGAGCATGCGAGAGAGATGGGCGTGAAAGGAGTCAACATAAAAGGGATTCAAATATTTGAATTCAAGATGATGATACATGTAATTCATACTCAAACCAAAATTGATCTATCAAACATGCATACTCATATGAATTCACATGCATCTATGTTATTTAATATGTAGATATTACTGATCCACACATTTTAGTAGACATAATTTGGTTTAAATTTTTTTGAATTCAACCTTATGATTTTGAGATCATTGTATTTGTAAATCATATTATATACATATAAAGGAGCATAATTCTTTGTTGTGCTTTTGAAAGTATATATAAAAATGATGTATATAGAATTTGATTCCAATCGCAAATGGATCCTGTCCGAACAAAAATAGAATACAAACTGGATTCGAATTGAGTTGGCACGGTAAACGTGCACTCTTGGTCTGTGAAAATTTGAACGAAGCGGGAAAGTCGCAGTAACCACCCAAAACCAAAATTTGCGAGATGGAAATTACTACCTATCGCTGACACGCAAAACCTATCAGCTCGATTTCTATAGGTTTCGATAGGGGTAGTTTTGTAATTTCACTCAAACGTGACATAACCGCCTCTCACCCGGATTCATACACGGTGGGCGCCAAAACACAGTGTCTCCTCGGCCGAAATCTACTCCCTCCCCGATTCATACACGGTGAGCACCAAAAACAAACTCTCGTCGGCAAATATTCGGTGTATGCGAGATTACCGTCCTATCCCCAACCAACTAATATTGCTGTGATGTAGGAAATTTTAAATGGGGGCTAAGTTTGTAAATTTCCTGGCATTTGAGACAAGCACGCCCTAAAGACATGGTTCCCCCTTCCTCTCTCCCTCCATTTCCCCATTGGTACTTCGTGGGCGCCAAAACACCCTCCCCACCCCAGCTACCTCCGTCCGCCACCCCATCCACCACCGTCCTCCTCCACCATGCCAGAGCTGATACCCCGATGCCGTCGGCCATTACAAGAGATCGACCTCTCTCATCCACGGCTTCAGACTGGGATCCTTGCATCCCGTCCTCTTGCTTCATCCCCGTCGTCGTCCACCTTGCCGACGCCGCTCCTACGACCGTCTCGTCCACCGCGCCCGCCTCCACCGTCTACCCTCCTAGATATGCTTCCACGCCACCGATAGCCATCGCTACCTCAACACCATCAAATTCTCAGCAGATGCCATAGCACCAGCCGTACCACAGAAAATAGATCGCCACTGCTTTACTCTGATTTCTTGTCCATCATTTACTTGCTAGTTGAAAGCAAACATTGGTTGCAAAGTTGCCTTTGTCCGGTTTGCACCTTTAGATCCGCCATGGCATGCTCAACACTATACTCGCAATGCTTATGGTCTTCCCCTTTTATATTCCACACTAGTTAAATGGCAGTAGATTAAATTTCAAAATTGGGTCAGTCAATTTTTCAGAGATCACCGGTGCGAAGGAAGGGGCTCGGGTGGGGACAGTGGTTGTGGGGGCGGTGGTGGGGCCTCGCCGAATGGAGAAAACTCGACGCGGGTGGGGACGGGGTTGGGGTGGGGTTGCAGAGGAACATGGGCGGTGGGGGCTGGTGGTTCGGCCGGCGGCCCGTGCGGTGTTCTATATGGGAAGAATCAGAGACGAGGAAGAAGAAGGGTTAGGAGACATAGGATATTTAACCAACCGCCTGAAATGGTCGACTGATCCAAATGACAAAAGTCACGCGACTTGCATGCAGACATGCCTTTATATTCAGTACCATCATCGTATCTGCTTAGCACTGCTCCTGAATCCATCAAGCTAAACAACATGCCACTCATAATTCCAAACTTGTTGCTCAAATACGAATCTGATATGATGCTGATATTACTAACAGATAATGTTTAATTGGTCAGCTAATGTTCCTACTTTACTTTCGAAAAGCACGTGCACCACATATAGAGAGACAGCAGGGAGTTGCATTCTTAATGCGCTCTGGTTCATCATATGTGGGCACTTCACAATGAACATTTTATTATCCAAAATCTGCTTGCTCTTCTTTAGCATGTTCCTCTTCCGTTCTTCTTTAATAAGTACTCTATCCGTTCCTAAATACAAGTCTTTGCATAGATTCCTCCATGGACTACATATGGAGCAAAATGAGTGAATATACACTCTAAAATGTATCTGTATACATCTGTATGTGATCCATAGTGGAAATCTCTACAAAGACTTATATTTTGGAACGAAGGGAGTATGATAGTAATACAGTATGTTCCTTGTAGTGAAGATGAGCAGGGACATTTGCAGTGTAGAGGTCCATACGGTCGGTTGTGATGGACACTTTGAACTCTTCGGGCCTCTTTGATTCGTAGGATTTTGTAAACATAGGAATAGGATTTGTAGTGGCCCGCCCACTTGAATCCTATAAGATTAGCAAGGAAATGCATGGAGTTGTGTCGCCTTTGAGAGTTACACTGATATTAACAGTACCGCACCTTCAGTTGAAGAGAGCTGGTATCCGAAGCCTTTCTAGCTGTACCGGCAATACTAGCACATATATTCCAGCAAGTTCCACTTTGCTGATTTTACTCCTAATTCTTACGGTTTTCCTGTTATATCTACACTATGATCTGTGTAGCTGCTATGTGTCAGCATTAGCAGTAGTCCACTCTTGAAGCTAAACAACACACGGTCATAAGTCCAAAGCTTACTTCTTCAAATATGAATTGTGATATGATACTGATATTAGTTAACAGACACACATTTAATTGGTCAGGTAATGCTCCCACTTGATTTTCCAAATGCATGTGGCCACATATAGAGAGACAGCATGGAATTGCATTTCTTTTGGCGCTGTGATTCATCATGAGTGGGCAACCAACATTGTATGCTATGAAGCAGAACCTCAAGAATATGCTTCCACTTCTGTTCTTTAACATGTTCCTCTTTTGTTATTATGTATTTAGTATGTACAGTATGTTCCTTGTCCGAAAGGGGCACAGGGACATCTACAGTCAACAGATAATAGAGCCGGCATGTACGTGATCGATAGGCTTTCAATTAGTAGCGGCAATACAACACCGTATTTTCCAGGCAGTTCCACTTTCTCGATTTATTTATTGTGGTTATGGTGTACCCCTTTTATGTACACTACGATCTGCCTAGTTGTTGTGTGCTCTTGTTATCATGGTTTGGCAATAAACTCTCTATACAGTATATTATGAACCTATCATCTGCCAACTATCCTTACTTCTGGAACCTATTTTTGTGTGTACTTGTGCCAGATTATATTAATGCATGCACCATATTACAGCACACATGAGCTCTCTCATCAGAATCCAGTGATAGCACACAAGCGTTTACAGGGGCGCCCCTATATTAGAATATCCTCTGCATTAGAAAGATAATCTCCCTACTATTTATGTTTTCATGGTTCTCAGATATTATACGTAATTACAGTGAATATCAGAATCCGCACATCAGAAGAATATTGTGGAACACTACAACGACTTACAAAATTGGCACCAAGGCATTGAGTGCCATTCTAGATGCAATGAGACTCATACGCTCCCCACCTGTAGATTCTTGTTCAGAATATGATCCTAATGACTATTCTAACCTCGAGGAGTCAAAGGCAGATGGCATGTCATGTTCACCCATCAAGGTGCATGTTCTAATTTGGCAAGGTTTTATTGATTGCGCGTATCTTGCATCTGTTGTCTTGCATTTCTTCTACTTTGTTGCACCGCCATCTGCTTAGTTTACTCATCATATATGTCAAGATGCCATGCCCATCCATTATCAATACATATTCCATCTGTCATCATACCATGTTTTTTCACTCAAATGTTGTTCTTGTGCATCAGACATCAAAAAGGAAGAGGGTGATTGCCGAACCTGAAGGAGCACCAGCAAAGTCCTTGAAAACATGGTGGTGCTGGAGAAATCAGACAGCACCCCACTTATATTGGTTGTACAACCAGTGACACAAAATGTAGGACCGACTCCAGTAGACTGTACCCATACTTCACTAGCCACACCACTAGCCCCACCACACAGGACCTGCACTCCAGCAAAAGGTATGCCGATTTCAGTTGCCATAGCACCAGCCGTACCACAGAAAAATCCCACTCCAGGAAAAAGTACAGCAAGTCCACCGGCCGAAGACCTATCCCAACTGCAGAGACGGCCAATTCCTGCAGATTGGAACCCCATTCCAGTTATTCCCAGTTTTAAAGACAATGCTTTCAATGTTTTTAGGGACTACGTGCATATATTCCCATCATGGGAAGATTATAGTGAAGACAAACACCATTTCACATCTTCCTGTCCCACTTACGTTAAAGTGCTATTATTCGTGGTGATTATTTTCCTGTTTTCTGCTGATTGAACACATCAATACATTACAGTGTTGTAAGTAGGCGAGGTTCAATCTGGATAGTCATGACGAGCAAAGCTAGCTTGCTTTTTTCAAGGAAGCATTGCAGCAGTATCGGTGTTACCTGAGGAAATCACACATTGATGGCAAGTCTATAAACGAATTTCCAGTGAAGTCTCCTATGATAAATTTAGAAGACATTGAATGGAAAAACCTTGTTATGCATTGGTCTCATTCCCAGGATGAGGTACTGTCTATGATATCACATGACAATTTGAACTTCTACTTTTTCGCATGTGCCGTATGGATCTTTTTTGCAGGAAATCAGCTCGAAGAAGAATTTCCGTTTGAAAAGAATGACAGGATATCGCAAATATGATGACCGTTGCTTTTCTCTTGTTAGTACATGTTGTCCTGTATCACTGTACTTGCATTCATACCTGGTTCATTATGTGACAGCAGTATGCATGATAGCTTGCTTATCAATTCTTCGCTTCAAATTATCTGATCTATATGAATGGTTACATTAGTGTAGAATATATCCAATGCCAATGAAATTTTTTAGCTCTGCATTGTTCTTGTAAGTACCTGCTGTCCTTTATCAGTGTACTTATATTGACAGGTAGTTGTTCATGTACCATTACTCTGAAGCTTTTTTTCCTTTGCCCTCCATTTTCTACGCGTCAGATCTATATTTACTCTTACCATAAGGTTGGATAACACTGATGGTCCTGAAGAAGTTTAGCTCTACATTGCTCTTGGCTGTACCTTTTGCCTGTATCGGTGTACTTACATTTATAGCTACTTGGTTATGTAGCATCACTCTTCATCTTATCTTAAATATTCTCCATTTTTTCTTATATTATCACATCTATATTTACTCTTGACAAAATGTAGAATAAAGGCAATGCTTATGAAGAAGATTTTGTGGTAAACTTCTTGAATTCCCCCCCCCCCATTAGCATGGACAAGGGCTTTATAGAACATGTCTTCAGCAATAATGTAAGTTTATCCTTCTCAATCCTTCAAACTTTGTTGTGTATATTTGGTTAGGCATGACTGCAACAGCTATTTATTTTTGGTGTTTGCATCAAATTCCATGTTTAAAGTTTATTATGTAGTTCATAAACAAAATTTTGTCCTTCTCAATTTAAGTTTTCAAATGTACAACCAAGTTCCTTCTTCATACCATGTAAATAAACTATATAGAGCAAGTGATCTTCTTTTGCACTGCATGTATGCTTCTGTTCTTGATCCGTAATCCAGTGGTGTGGTGAACCTACCCACTATAGCGCAATGTCATATTCTGTAATGTCTTAACTATGAACAATGTCATATCATTCTACTAATATTTAAACTGTCTCTTTATTTGCCAATCTAAAATGGGATAAATTGACTGCACACTAACCATTGATACTTATGAGTTCTTGATCTGTAATCCAGTGGTGTCATGAAACTGCCAACTCATTCACAATGTCATTTCCTGCCATGTCTTAACCTGAACGATACCATATTGTGTTAATGTTATTATAAACTGTGTCACTTTATTCGTCAGTAAGAAATGTGATGAATTGTCAGCACTGATACTTATATGTGCAAATACTGTCATCTGTCTACTTGTTTATCTTTCAGAGTGAGGAGGATATAAGTGTCAAACAAGCGCAGTCTCATCAGCTTGCTCAGCTGCTTGCGCTGCAGCTCCCGAGCAGGGCTAACCTTTCTTGAACTCTACTGAAGTGTTGTCGGTTTTGTATATTATTTTTTGGCGTGTTTATTAATTTGCACTAGTGGCAATCTTTGATGCCCAGTGTATGTAATCTGATGTCTGCTTGTGCTTTATTATCATAGTGGCAAACTTTGATGCCCAGTGGATGTAATATGTTGTAATTTCTTTATTGTAGAGTCTAGGTTTTTTCTTATTCATGATGCTACAATTATTTTACTATATATATATCATGTCTAGCAGTAAACCGGCCAAACCGTAAAATTATGGTACATAATCGGGGCCGTCATGCAAATCACTACATAATCGATCCGTTACCAGGCCTAAATGTAAACTGGCCCACTAGTAGATTCGGGCCTCTAATAGGCTGAGTAAACCGCCGGCCCTATTTTCGTAAGAAAACTCAATGGGCTTTTAGGAGGCTGAAAACTAGGTTGGGCCTGAAACGAGCCAAACAGCTCACGGGCCGGCAACAGGCCGAAATAGACCCTGGCCCATGATTGTGCCAATCACATCACGGGACATTAACAGGCCAAAATTGTCTCGGTCCTTGTTTGGCCCAATTAGATTATCGGCTATGAGCAGGCCGGATGCAAACCGGGACGTAGTTAGGCCCAACTGTATGACGGGCTTTTAACAAGCCAAAATAAATATAGGGCCGGAATGTTAAATAGGCCTTTAACATGCCGAAACTAATATCAGGCCATATTACTAAATGGGCCTTTAGCAAGTGGGCCCAAAAGCATGCGTCCAGTTGACGGGCCGAATCTGATATGGGCCATAATTTAGCCCAAAGCCTCTTAAAGGGTCGGATCTGATCTAGGTCGTAATTTGGCCCAGAACGTGGTAGGATTTTAACGGGCCGAATCTCATATGGGCCTTTATTGGCCCAGAACGTGGCAGGCTATTAATGGACCGGATCAAATATGGGCCGGCATTTGGCCCAAAACATGGAAGCCTGTTAACGGGCCGGCCCATTAGTGTCCTCAAAATCTTGTGGGACTTTAGCTGGGCCGGCCCATTATGGTCGGCGAAATCTCATGGGCCTTTAGCTGGGCCGGCCCATTATGGTCGGTGAAATCTCGTTGGCCTTTAGTTGGGCTGGCCCATTTAATCTTTATGGGCCAATTTTTGGTCAGTCCATGTGTCAACATATGATAGGTGCATCTCGCCCATTGGATGAGTGACACATGTGCCGATGCGGAGCTGACACGTGGTTCTATCGGCCAATGAGAATTTTACACGTGGAAAATTGTCATTGGTCGTGGCTGTTAGCGGGTTATCGGATCCAAAACCGGACCCATAGCTTAACGGCGACCCATTACGGTGGATGCCACGTGTCGGTCACCCTTGACGAAAGCACTTCCATGACGCGGCATTTATCATCATGGAAGTGAACACTTCCGTGATGATAATTTTGGTAATGTCATGGAACACTTCTACGACAGCACAGGTATGACTATCTTGATTCTGTCATAAAAGTCATGGATGTACATGCATGACAGAAAACGTGACCTACTGTGACAAACACGTATCATCACAGAAGTGTCTTTTTTGGTAGTGTATAAGGATGGTGTATTAGAGTCATGCTAGAGAGTAATTGTGGATTAGTAGAAATACTTGTGTTAAAGTCTGTGATTCCCGAAGCATGCATGTATGGTCTATCGTTATGCGATGAAGTTAGAGCATGATTTATTTTTCATTGTCTTCCTTATGAGTGGCGGTCAGGGATGAGCAATGGTCTATTCCTGCCAATCTATTCCCCTAGGAGCATGCGTATTAGTACTTTGCTTCGATGGCAAATAATTTTTTGCAATAAGTATGTGAGTTCTTTATGACTAATTTTGAGTCCATGGATTATACACACTCTCACCCTTCCACCATTGCTAGCCTCTCTAGTACCCCGCAACTTTCGCCGGTGCATTAAACCCACCATATACCCTTCCTCAAAACAGCCACCATGCCTACCTATTATGGCATTCCCATAGCCATTCCGAGATATATTGCCATGCAACTTCCACCATTCCGTTTGTTATGACACACACCATCATTGTCATATTGCTTTGCATGATCATGCAGTTGGCATAGTATTTGTGGATTGTCCATCGTTCATATTTTTTATATAAGTCATGCTAGATCATTACATATCCTGGTACACCACCAAAGGCATTCATATAGAGTCATATCTTTGTTCTACTATTGAGTCATAATTCTTGAGTTGTAAGTAAATAAAAGTGTGATGATCATCATTATTAGAGTATTGTCCCATGTGAGGAAAGGATGATGGAGGCTATGATTCTCCCACAAGTCGAGATGGGGCTCCGGACTTAAAAACTAAAAAAGAGGCCAAAGAGCCCAATAAAAAAAGAGGCCGAAGAGCCTAAAACAAAAAGGGGAAAATGAGAGAAAAAGTGAGAAGGGACAATGCTACTATCCTCTTCCGGACTTGTGCTTCCAAAATAGCACCATGTTCTTCATGATAGAGTGTCTCCTATTTTATCACTTTCATATACTAGTGGGAATTTTTCATTATAGAACCTGGCTTGCATATTCCAATGATGGGCTTCCTCAAATTGCCCTAGGTCTTTGTGAGCAAGCAAGTTAGATACACACCCACTTAGTTTTCTTTTGACTTTCATATACTTATAGCTCTAGTGCATCCGTTGTATGACAATCCCTACTCACTTGCATCGATATCAATTGATGGGCATCTCCATAGCCCATTAATTTGCCTAGATGATGTCAGACATTCTCCCTTTTTGTCTTCTCCTCACAACGTCCACCATATTCTATTCCACCTATAGTGCTATATCCATGGATCACGCTCATGTATTGCGTGGAAGTTGAAAATGCTTGAGAACATTAAAAGTATGAAACAATTGCTTGGCTGATCATCGGGGTTGTGCATGATAAATACTCTTTGTGATGAAGATAGAGCATGACAAGACTTTATGATTTTGTAGGGAAAACTTTCTTTAGCAATGATATTTTGAGAAGACATGATTGTTGGGCCATTCAGTTGTACTATGGATGTCCTCTCCCCCTCCTCTCCCCTCCTGCGCCCCTCCCCTTCGTCCTCCCCATTGTCCTGCACCTTCTGGCATCCGAGTGACGTCCTTGCCTCTCCCATCCCCCATGTCTCCCCTCCGTCTCCGGCGCCGGCCTCTCCTCTCGACGCCCCCCTTCTTGTGTCTCATGGCTCCCCTCCTCGTCTTCTCACCTTTGGATCTGGTTCTGGCAACAAATTTTGGGCCCTCTCGGCTGAGGGCGAAGACGACTCTGACTCCAGTTCCGACCTTCCCCCTCTCGCCATGGTCTCTCCTCATGTCATGATGTCACCGCTAAGGTTGGGGCCGTCGGGGCGCGTTCGGAAATTTGCCCCAGGTGGGCGCGGTCGGCCGGTGTCTTCTGATGATGTGGTTGGATCTGGCTGGATACAGATTCGGGGCGGCCGTCGACGAGATCATTCGGGGACGGTTTCCTCGCCGGCTCGTGCTGATTTTGGGATCGCTCCTATGCAGGTCGGTGGTCTGGCGCGTTCGCCTTGCTCTTCTCTATCCTCGTCGCCGGCGGGCAGGTTGGGTCTGGTGCTGCTGGAGGCGGCTACGGCCGTTCCCCCTTGCCTCCAACCCTAGATCGAGTTTCCATGCAGGAGGCTTGTGGGCCCTCTGCTCGACCCACTTTGGCCCGATCTGGGCCGTCCGCTCCAATTGGGTCGTCCGCCTTTGTTGTCGTCTCCTAGTGAGCCCCCCCTTCCATTCTGGGCCCTGGGCCTAGCTTGGCCCAGTTGCCCCTCCCCCTCTGGCGAGCCCGACGTGCGTGGCCCCTTCTGGCCTGTCTAGATCTGGTTATTTATGGGTCCGCAAGGGCTCCGCCCCCCCCCCCCATTTCTAGGGTCTCCTGCATCTCAGTCCGATCTGCATTGCTTCTGCCTCTGCATCCCACTCTACCACAGATCCCCTCCCCCTCCACCTCTCTCTCTCCCCTTCGCGGTTGTGGTGGCCATGGACCGATCCCGTGGGTCCTCGAGCGCGGCCGTGTCGGGCCAGAAGCGGCGCTGGGAGGATTCGGGCGACGGGGCGGCGGATCTGGAGCTCGAAGCGTCCCTCCGCTCAAAGCTTGAGGTCGAGTAGGCGGCTCAGTTGCAAGTGGCCCGCGATCGCGAGGCCTGGGCGGCGGGGCCCGAGTGGCTCCAGAAGAATGAGCGTGCCCGGTCGGCGGCGGCGGTCGCGCCGATTTCAGGGTCGGAGGCCCCCAGATCGGGCGGATCTGGGGTCGATCCTTGGGAGGCCGCGGTGGCTATTGGTGGCTCTGGTGCTGGCGCCCGTCCCCCTCCTCCTCCCCCGTGCGGCCCGCTCCCCTTGGCTCATGGCGGGGGTCGGGCTTCTGGCCCCTTGTCGGGGCTCGGCGGTCGCCCGATGGGATGTGGGGGCGCTGGATCTGGTTCCTTTGGACGTCGTTCTCCGGCGTCTGGCCTCGGCTCGTCTTCTGCTGCCATGGGTGACGGGATCTTGCCTCCTCCCCCTCCTCCGCCGGCTCGTCCGTCCCCTCCGCTTCCCCAACCACCTAACCCTAACCGGACATGCTTCGCCTGCCACCAACCCGGACATTTCCAATCCCATTGCTTCAATCCACCTTTCTGTCTTATCTATAGAGAAGATGGCCACCTTACGGTGGACTGCCAGAATCCTCCCAAGCCTGCCTCTTTCAAGCTCTTTGGTCAAGGTCTTCCTGGGTGCTCTTTTTATGCTCTCAACGGCGAGATTCCTCAGGTGGATGTGGCCCCTATGCTCTCCAACGCTGCTATTATTTCCATCAAAGACCACAAAATCTCCCCCAGACCCTCCTGGATGAACTCAAACTATGGGATGACGGAGGTTGGGATTGGCAGATCCGACAACTCTCTGACTTTTATTTCACTGTGGTTTTCCCATCCAAGAGTAGCCTCAAGATGATCTCCTCCTGCACAAGTTTCACTTTACCTCTCAACCAGCTCGTTGTGTCTATTAAGGCGGCTTCCAATGGTGCTAAACCCATCTCCCCCCTCTCAGAAACCTGGGTTCTTGTGGATGATATCCCCCTACTTTTTCGCTCTGTTGAATTCGTGATGGCCTTTGGTGCTTTGATCGGCAAGCCTATCATGGTAGATCCAGAATCCCACTATGTTCTTGGCCCCATTCGTCTCCAGCTCTGGGCGGTGGACCCCTTGTGTATTCATGGCTCCGTCGACGTCTTCCCCTCGTCGGATGGCTTCAGGCTGTGGGTCCGCGTGGAGGGTGGCGCCAATCCCAACATTCCTCCTCCCCCACCTCTTCCTCTCCTCCGGCTGAGAATCATGGCGGAGGGGGTGATGACGCTACCAACTTGAGCGGAGGCTCGCACCCTCACTTTACAGCATCGAAATGGGATGGAATGGGCTCGGAATCCAGGGAACTATTCAAGGACAATGCCCCAAAAAGCAAGGATGTTGGAAATGATGTGATGGCGGATAAAGTGCTTGATCAAGCTGCCCCGGCTGCCCCCCCCCAGTTGGTACTCCTGCTTCTGGGGTCTGCTCCAACCTGTCGGTCCGTCCAGACCCTCCGTCTCTGTCTAGCATTAAGGATCTCCCCGCCTCTCCTCCGCGTACTATGACTGGATCCCTCCCCAAGCACAAGTCTTCTGTCCGGAAGTTCTCGGCTCGCAGCCGGGCCTCTTTGGGCACCAAACTCTCCATAGCGGGGCTCTGTCGCCACCTGGATGCTGACATGGGTGATGCGGCGGGCCAAGCTTCTCTGGTGGCGCCGCACCCACTCCGATATGTTCCCCTTCTTCAACGGCGTGCAAGAGTGGTCGGATCCGCGACAGTGGAGTTCAGGTGGCTGACAAGGTTACCCGCCGTGTGGCGACTCGTGATCTTCCAGCTTAAGGTACTCTTCCAACCCATCCTTTGTTGGTTCCCTCTAATTCTCCCTCCTCCCCTATTAGGCTTGTTTTTCCTTCCTATTTGGATGATCATTTCACAAAGGTTCTCACGGATGTTGGTATAGCACTTAACCATAATGTCGGATCTCCCTCATCCGTGCTTGCTCTAATTAGGGACAATGAGGTGGCCCAAGCTGCTATCGCCAAAGCAAAAGAGATTGCGGCGGCTCCTCCTGCTCCTTTGATTGTGGCCGAGGGGGGTTCAGAGGGGGGGACCAGCCAGTTCTACTGCTCCCCGGGTCTCTGTGAAGAAGGGTGCCCCTAAACACGCTAAACCCTGCTTGGCACCCTTCAGGTCGAGCTTACATATCAAGAACATGTCCTTCAAATGAAAGCGCTTTTCTAGAATGTTAGAGGTTTCGGGGCTCGGGGGCGCCGGGACCAAATCAAAGACGTTTTTAGGGCCGATAATATTGATCCGATTGGTTTGGTTGAAACCTTTAAAACCTCCTTCTGTCCCCACGAGCTTTCTGCAGTTGCGAGTGCTGATCGTTTCGACTGGAATTTTCTCCCCTCCTCGGGCCACTCGCGTGGCATCCTAATTGGTTCTAAACGTACTCCTGCATGATCCCATTCCCCGTCAATATCTCAACACCAACATATTTCATGCTCTTCGCCCCATGATTGCTGCCATTGGCCCGTGGAGTTCTGGTTATGGCTTAAGGCCTAACAACATGGAGCTTGAGGTCACTGTGTCATCTGTTGAATCTGGGCTCACCTTCACTCACAGCCATACTGCACCTACTGGTACTTCTTCTGTGACGATCGAAGAAATCCATGGCGAGGCCTCACAGCACAATTTGGACATCCAACAGAACCAGATGGAACTAGTGCCTGCCGCTCCTGCTAGCCCAGGGCCTATTCCCAGTCCGCTTGCTGACAGAATTGCATCTGATCCACCTGGCCTGGCTGCAGTAAACGTTGTCTCTTTTCCGTCCGGCTCTGTGCTCACTCGTGGCCGTCGCACCCGTCCCGCCGCTCCCATCTCCACTACCGAGGTGCGCCGGAGCAACCACTCTAACAAGTACAACGGCTTCAAGACGCAGCAGGTAACTGACACTCGCCTGTCATCTCTCGGGTCAAAGCCAGGCTGGTTCCTTCCATTGGATCGTCCTCTGCAGCGGCTCCCCAGGATGAGATCTTGCCACCCACACTAGTTACAGTGCTCCAAGACATTGGCATCAACAGGTGCGCGATCCCTCCGGCGGAATTGTTTGAAGAAATTCTCAATGCCCGACCACTGCCAGTTCAGAGTACGTTTCCCGAGACGGCCACTGATTCTTCAGAGCCTCAGGGTGAGTCTGATGCTTCCAGGGCCTAATTCCTTGCTTCCCTCATGCCTCTGCCCATCTGCTGGAAAGTTCTCTGTTGGAATATTCGCGGTCTGAACTCCGATAACAAGCAACTTGCTCTGAATAATGCGATCCGATCTAGTGGTTGTTCGGTCATATGTCTGCAAGAGACCAAAAAGACTTCTTTTGATCTAGCGTTTATTAAGTCGTGTTGTCCTAGACAACTCGATAAATTTGCTTTTGTTCCCTCCCAAGGGGTATTAGGGGGCCTAGTTGCTATTTGGAAAAGTTCTGTCTTTTCTGGTGATGTCATATTTTCTTCTGATTTTGCTCTGGTTATTACTTTCACAAGTACCTTATCAGCTCATTCGTGGTCTCTGGCCAACATTTACGGGCCTTGTTCTAGTGATGCTCGTCTGGCATTTACAAATTGGCTTTATGATCTGGTCATCCCCCCTACGCAAGACTGGCTTTTACTCGGCGACTTTAGTTATATCAGAGCACCTGAAAACCGTAACAAACCTAGGGGATGCCCGAATGACATGTGCACGTTCAACGATATCATTCGCAAACTGAGCTTAATTAAATTGCCCATAAAAGGCCAAATGTTTACTTGGAGTAATATGCAGCAGGAGCCCCTCCTCAAGCAATTAGACTGGTTTTTCACTTCGTTACATTGGACTAACGCTTACCCAAATACCATGGTTAAACCCCTCGGTAAGCCTGTCTCTAACCATATACCTTGTCTGGTGTCCATCCAAACCACTATCCCTTGAAGCAAAGTTTTTAGATTTGAACCATACTGGATTCTACACCCTGGATTCACTGACATAGTGCAGGAGGTTTGGAATAGACCTGTTCGTTCCCATAATGCTGCCACTGTCCTCTGCCGTAAGTTCAAGGCCCTAAGATATGCCCTGAAAAATTGGAGCAAAACCATTTCTCGCATCTCCGTTGCCCTCGTCAACTGTAGTGAGACCTTGGCACAATTAGACGAGCTCGAAAACAATAGAGTCCTAACAATCCCAGAGATGAACTTTCGCAACATTCTTAAGAAGCATCTCTTGCGTCTCCTCAATTACCAAAACATATGCTGGAAGAAACGTTGTACAATCCGTTGGGTCAAATTCGGCGACGAAAATACTAAGTTCTTCCAAGCTGTTGCCACTGAACGATATCGACGCAACAACATTGCCAGCCTCAGAAAGGACACGGGTGAAATTGTAGATGAACACACTGAGAAAGAGGCCCTACTTTTTCAAACCTATACTGATCGTCTGGGCACCTCTCGACCAACTGAAATGAAGTTCAATCTACCTGACATCATACAGCCTCATGCAAACCTAGACCAATTGACTGTTCCATTCACACATGTGGAGATCGACGAACTAATTAAAGCTATGCCTTCGGATAGAGCACCTGGTCCGGATGGGTTTAGTGGGGCATTCCTTAAAGCTTGCTGGCCCTTGATCAAACACGACTTCTATTCTCTGTGTGACCAGTTTTACGAAGGCAGACTGGACCTCACGAGCATAAATGATGGTTTGATCACTCTGATCCCAAAAACGACTTCTCCTAAAACGATTAATGATTACAGGCCGATCACACTCCTAAACTGATGTCTAAAGCTTATTACTAAACTTCTGGCCAATCATTTACAGCGTGTCATCCTACAAATAGTCCACACAAACCAATACGGTTTCATCAAAGGTCGCACGATCCAAGACTGCCTCGCCTGGGCCTTCCAGTACATTCATCAGTGCCAAGCCTCAAAGCGAGAGATTATTCTTCTGAAATTGGACTTCGCCAAAGCCTTCGACACGATCGAGCACGCCCCCATGCTTAACATCATGAAACACATGGGATTTAACGACAAGTGGCTATCATGGATTGACTGTATCTTTTCCACTGGCAGATCTTCTGTGCTGCTTAACGGGGTTCCGGGCCGATAGTTTCATTTCCGTATGGGTGTACGCCAGGGGGACCCTCTGTCCCCCCTAATCTTTGTCCTGGCCGCTGACCTCCTCCAGGCTGCCATCAATGATGCCTTCCGACAAGGATGAATCCAACTGCCCTTCCCATGCCCAGGTCAAACGGAATACCCGGTGATACAATACGTCAATGATACGATTCTGGTAATGCCAGCCTGCCTACAACAAGCGGCCACCATGAAAGAGATGCTGAATGACTATGCTTCCTCGATTGGCTTGCGAATCAACTTTCATAAGTCCACACTTATACCAATCAACCTCTCTGCTGCAGCAGCCACTACCTTTGCAAATCTATTTGGTTGCTCGGTTGGGACGATGCCATTCACTTACCTCGGATTACCCCTTGGTACCTCCAAACCTACGATCCTAGATCTCATGCCACTTGTTTGCAGTGCTGAACGACGTCTCACCTCCACTATTGCTATGATGTCGTATGGCTGTAAGCTAACTTGGCTCAATGCTACGGTCACCTTGCTCCTCATTTACGCCATGTGCACGCTTAAGTTCCAGCCAAAACTAATTGAGATGCTAGACAAGATCAGGAGGAGGTGTCTTTGGACCAAGAAATCTGAACAAGGTGAGAAATGCAACTCCCTTGCTGCATGGGGAATGGTCTGTAAACCAAAGAAGCATGGAGGTCTCGGGGTCATTAACATCAAACTGCAAAATGAAGCCTTACTAATGAAATTCCTACATAAGTTTTACAACAAAATGGATATACCATGGGTGCATCTCTTATGGGACGCCTACTATACCGACAAGATACCACATGTTGTGCCACCAGTCGGCTCTTTCTGGTGGCGCGACATCTTGAAGCTTACCCCCATCTTCCGCGGCATCTCGCAAGTACAAGTGGTGTCTGGCACATCTGCGTTATTTTGGAAGGATCTTTGGGGACACGATGAACTCCAAAACACACACCCTCATGCCTTCTCCTTTGCCATGCATGAAGATATATCCATTAAGGGGCTTTTGGAGACCACGTCACTATCAGCGGCGTTTCACCTACCGCTGTCGCCACAGGCTTTATCTGAGGTATGAGATATTCAAAGGATCTCCATGCACATGAGCCCGAGCACTTCCATCAATGACGTTTGGCACTATATCTGGGGCAAGACAGAATACAGATCAACAGACTATTATTAGTATTTCTTCAGAGACGCCCATGCCCACCCCATCTTCAACAGTCTCTGGCGCTCCCATTGCACCATGAGGATTAAGGTCTTCGGCTGGTTATTGTTTCATGACAGACTCAACACACGTAACATGCTGAAACGGCGCCACTATGATATCGGTAATGATCACAGCTGCCTTCTTTGTGGGGGCCCAGATGAAGAGACGGTGGATCATATGATTTTTACATGCCCTTTCAGTCAAGCGTGTTGGAGTCAAGTGGGGATCGTCTGGCCGACTTTTGACTGCCGTCTACACATTTTGCAAACCACCAAAGACTCATGGAGCGGACCTCTATTCCTTGACATTTTCCTCGTGGCAGCTTGGAGCTTATGGAAGGAAAGAAACAACAAGCATTTTAGAAGGGTGGATACTTCCATCAACTCCTGGATTCGGAGGTTCAAGGAAGACTTTGGATTACTACAGCACAGAACCAAGAGGTCTCACTCTGCCCTTGTAACTTCCTTCCTAGCTCATCTTTGACACATTAGTAGTTCTCCATTTGTACTTACTTGGCATGTGTCTTCATTTTAGCCTCTGTCCATACCTAACATCTTGGTTTGGCAGGGTTGAAATGCTTGTACATATGTTGTAACTGTGTAAAACAACTCCATTATATATGAAAACACAGTAGGAGCCTCTCCTACTGTCCTTCCCATCAAAAAAATTGGTTCTAAACATGATGTTTTTGACTTTGTTACCTTCGACCATGGTATTTTTTGGGCCATCTCTGTTGTGTTCCACCGCCAACTCAATACGCTCTGGGAAGTAATGGTGGTCTACGGCCCGGCGGACACTCCCTTTCTCCTCTTTTCCTGGATGAAATTTCTAACAAGGTCGAGTCTTGCACCCTTCCCCTCCTGATCGGAGGCGATTTTAACCTGCTGCGCTCTCCGACTGATAAGAACACCAGTAACTTTTCCTGGGTGCTCGCGGATGCTTTTAACGATTTTATTAGCTCTTGCGCTCTTCGTGAGATTCCTAGGGTGGGATCTAGGTTCACTTGGACTAATCATCAGATATCTCCTATTCGCTCAGTCTTGGATCGTGTTCTTGTCTGCCCGAATTGGGACCCCCTTTTCCCGCTTGCCACTCTCAAAACAAAGGCTATTGTAGGCTCGGACCATGCTCCACTCATTCTTGACGCGGGGCTTCACTATGCTTTCATCCCTCCTCGGTTCCAGTTTGATGCATCTTGGCTTCTAATCGGAGGCTTTGGTGACCTCCTCGGTTCTAGAATCCTTGACATTCTTTCGACTGCCCGTCGCTCCTTCGGCCCCATGGATGATTGGCATCATTGCTCATACTCTCTGCGCAGGTTTTTGCGTGGCTGGTCTCGTAATCACGCGGTGCAAGAACACAGAGATAAAACCCTCCTCTTGGCTCAGATTGATGCTCTAGATGCTCGGATCGATTCTTCTGGCCTCTCTGATTCTGAATGGGCTTTGCTCTTTTCCCTTGAGCAATCTATGGTGCAGCTACATCGTCTTGCTGAAATTTATTGGCGCTAGAGGGGCACGATTAACTGGCTGCTTAAAGGAGACTCCCCAACTGCCTATTTATTTTCCATTGCTAATGGGAGGCAGCGTAGATGCATGATTGACAGCTTGATGATTGAAGGGGTTAGGGTTTCAGACCATGGTATCATCATGAATCACATAGTCGATTTCTTCTCCTCCCTCCTCTCTGCCGAACCTGACCAGGGGTTCAGAATCCCTTCTAACTTTTGGGACCAAGGGGATAGGGTGTCCCTGGAAGAAAACCTTGCCCTTATGATACCTTTCTTTGAAGAGGAGATTTCTTACTCTATTAACAAAGCTAATACTAACTCTGCGTCTGGCCCGGATGGCTTCTCTATTCCTTTGTTTAAAACTTTCTGGCCTCAACTCAAACCTCTCATTTGTGCGGTTATTCAAGGGTTTTGTTTGGGGACGATGGACATCTCTAGGCTCAGTTATGTGGTTATCTCCCTCATTCCTAAGATTAAGGATGCATAGCTCATTTCCCAGTTTAGGCCTATTGCTCTTATCAATAATTTTGCCAAATTCCCCGCCAAATGTCTGGCCACGCGTCCTAGTCTGGTGGCTCACCGTACCCTCTCTCCTACTCAACATGCCTTTGTAAAGGGGCGTTTTATCCTTGATGGGGCCCTCTGTTTGCATGAGCTCGTTCATGATATCCACAAATCAGGCAACAAGGCTGTTATTCTTAAACTGGAGTTTGAAAAAGCCTATTAATCTGTGAGCTGGGGTTTCTTAAGACAAGTGTTGTTGGCTAAGGGCTTTGATGGTGGTGTGGTTCATCAAATTATGCAGTTGTTCATGGGTGGCCACACTGTCATTTCTGTTAATGGGAAAGTGTAGGATCGAAAGTATGTCTAGAGGGGGGTGATTAGACTACTTGACCAAACAAAAATCTAGCCTTTTCCCAATTTTAAGTCTTGGCAGATTTTAGCAACTTAGCACAAACAAGTCATCAACCTACACATGCAATTTTAAGAGTATAGCAGCGGAATGTAAAACAATTGCATATGAAGGTAAAGGGAGGAGTTTGGAGGGAGCAAACGTAATGTAGACATGGAGATTTTTGGCGTGGTTCCGATAGATGGTGCTATCGTACATCCACGTTGATGGAGACTTCAACCCACGAAGGGTAACGGTTGAGCGAGTCCACGGAGGGCTCCACCCACGAAGGGTCCATGAAGAAGCAACCTTGTCTATCCCACCATGGCCATCGCCCACGAAGGACTTGCCTCACTAGGGTAGATCTTCATGAAGTAGGCGATCTCCTTGCCCGTACAAACTCCTTGGTTCAACTCCACAATCTTGACGGAGGCTCCCAAGTGACACCTAACCAATCTAGGAGACACCACTCTCCAAAAGGTAATAGATGGTGTGTTGATGATGAACTCCTTGCTCTTGTGCTTCAAGTGATAGTCTCCTCAACCCTCAACTCTCTCTCTCTCTCATAGGATTTGATTTGGTATAAAGATGATTTGAGTGGAAAGCAACTTTAGGAAGGCTAGAGATAAAGATTTATGTGGTTGGATTGGAATATCTTGACCTCAAGACAAGTGTAGGTGGTTCTCTCTCAGAAAATGTATGTTGGAAGTGTAGGCATATTCTGATGGCTCTCTCCACGAATGAAGAGTGGGTGGAGGGGTATATATAGCCTCCACACAAAATCTAACCATTACACACAAATCACCAAACTTGGTGGGACCGAATCATATAACTCGGTCGGACCTATTTAGTGTAAAATGTGAACGTTAGGATTTTCGATGGGACCGATATGTCAACTCGGTGGGACCGATTCCATTAGGTTTAGGGCATATCGTAATCTCGGTGAGACCGATTTTGGTAATAGGCAAACTCGGTGGGACCGAGTTGCTCATCTCGGTTAGACCGAAACGTTACGAAGGGGAAACAGAGAGTTTGCATTGCAATCTCGATGGGACCGATCGCTCATCTTGGTTAGACCGAAACGTTACAAAGGGAAACAGAAAATTTGCAATCCCATCTCGATGAGACCGAGATCCCTATCGGTGAGACCGAAGTGACTAGGGTTTCTGGCGGTAGCTATGTCAAGTGAACTCGGTGGCGCCGGATAGAAGATTTCGGTGGGGCCAAGTTTGACTTTTGGTTTGGGACATATGTGGATATGGGAAAGTAGTTGAGGGTTTTTGGATCATACCACTAAGCATTTTGAGCAAGCAACTCATTAAGCAACACCTCACCCCCTTTTAATAGTATTGGCTTTTCCTATGGACTCAATGTGATCTTGGATCACTAAAAGTAAAATGTAGAGTCTTGAGCTTTGAGCTTGAGCCAATATTTTGTCCTTAATTAGCATTTTGAGGGGTCCACTTTCTAATCCATGACATGCCAATCATTGAGCTTTTCCTGAAATATTTATCTTCAAGTTGCATTAGCTCAATGAGCTATATGTTGTTAGGAATTACCAAAACCACCCAGGGATAGTTGCACTTTCAATCTCCCCATTTTTGGTAATTGATAACAACATATAGATCAAAGCTTCGACAAATGATTATAAGATTTAAAAACATCGTCGCTTTGAGAAGTATGTGATAAGCAAGAGCTCCCCCTAAATTTGTGCATTATTTAAAATTTTCTTTTGAATGCAAATGCACAATCGATTAGGATTATGGGTTACTCTTCCATGTCACATACATCTTGGTGGAGCGCTCAAAATGATAGAAATTAGAAGCATGCACTCATCACCAAGCAAGTGAATGATCATATATGGAATATAAAGGATAGCATCATTCAACCAAACTTTAATGTAGCATATGATCAACCACATGATCACATAAGTATCTCACAAGGACACAAAAAGTTCAACCAAAAGCAAGAGAGATAAAAATCAAGACACTCTCTCTCGAAGCCTATGATATATACATATTTCTCCCCCTTTGGCAACAAGTTACCAAAAAGTTTGAAAATGCATAGTGTTATACGTCTCTCAGGCTTGGTCTTCGGGAGGTGGTGTAGATAGAACTCCAAGGACGAAGGCTTTCGACGATGTAGTTGGAGCTGATGGAGTGGGTGCTGGAGGTGGCACTGGAGCTGTAGTTGCTGGTGCTGACACTGAAGCTCTGGCATCTGAGACTGGCACTGCAGCAGACCTTGGACCTCGTGGCACACACTGAAAAGCATCAGTGGTTGCTTTTCCTTTCCTCTCCTCTGCTTCCTCCTGAAGCTGCTTAACTGCAGTCTGAATCTCAGTCACCTTCAGATCAAGATCATAGAATTTTTTCTCCACAATCCTCTCCAGGCTCTCCTGATTCTGAGTCAGGGTGGCCAAGCCCTTCTCAATCCTCAGTGTAGCTTGAATCAGATAGCCTAACTGATCTTGCTTGCTCTTCAGGAAGACTCAAGATGCCTCTTCAACACTTGGCATCTGGGCAGCTTTCTCAGCCTTTTCCTTGGCTCTCTTCTCCTGGACTTGAGCTGATGATGGTTCTTCCTCATTCATCACAGGAGTGTTGTCTTCAAACTCAGGATATAGAGGTAGATGCTCCTTGTCCAGCAAATAAGTCCCTATGCCCATCTTAGAATTGATGATCTCCTGAATATGTGGAGCATACCCACAACCCCTCTTTTGATCAGCAGCAGTCCTTTTCATAGTTTCTACAATCAGGCTCATAACTTTGAACTTCTGGGGAACATCAAAAATTTGCAGCATGTTGATGGAGTGTCCTCTGATCATCTTGTGATCTCCTGACTTGGGTAGAAATGTGTGCCTTAAGATCCAGTTGATAGTAGGCAGACCAGATAACAGGAAATGTACAGATCCAAGCTTGTGTGTCTCCAAAGCTTTATCAGGGATCTCTTTGTACATGTTTGCCATGGAGTTGTGGTCTTTCTTCTTGGTGGCATACACATCCAAGTCATCTGCATGTTCCTATGGGGCATTGATTAGCTTGGCCCATTCATCAACTGTGGACTGGTACCTGGTACCCTTAGACATCCAAACTATCCTTCCATCTGGATAGAAGTGGGCAGTGGAGTAGAACTGCATGATCAACTCATCATTCCATTTGGTGAGCTTTTTCCAATGAATTCATCTACTCCACAAGCCTTAAAGCTGTCATACACTCCTGGGAAGTGATCTTCATTCTCCTGGATGAATTCCCAATCAACCCATTTCATGTCACACACTATGGGCTTCTTGTCAAGCAGAATGGTTTCCTAGAAATCTTGTTGTTCCTTTGTATGGAACCTGTAGTCAACTGCAGTCCTCCTCCTAACAGCATAGGGATCAGACTGTCTCCATAACCTCAATCTTGCATCTTTCCTGGTGTGCATGTCCTCAGCGACTGGATGAGCATCATTGTGGTCAGGAATTTTGGGCTCCAACTTCCTCAAAACATGAGAATCATCTTCTTCTTCTTCAGCTTCAGGGACTAGGGCCTTGTTCTTCTCCTCAGCAGGTATACTCCTGGTGTTCCTCTTGGGTTTTTGGGGTTTCTGAGCAGCAGCCTTGGGAGTAGATTTGGGCTTAGATGGAGCGGCCCCTGACTTGATTGCATCTCCCATAAGCTTCTGAGCCTTAGGAGCTGGAGCAGCATCCTCTTCCTCTTCTTCTGGATCTCTCATAATGGAGGATCTACCAAGCACTCTGGCACTGGTCTTCTTGACCCTTTCCTTCCTTTTCTTTCCTTCTCCAACTGCCTCTTCAGTTGGCTTGGAGGTTTCAGCGGTTGAGGCTCTGGCCTTAGACATGGGAATCCTCTTTGCTGGAGCCTTCTTGTGCATCCCTGGCTTTGTTGTAGTAGCTGAGCCATATTCTTTCTTCAGAACCTTCTTCTTGGAGCTGACTTCCTCCTCAACAGCCACATAATCCTCATCTTCGGAATCTAAGGTCTTCTTCATCCTTGTTCTGGTGGCTGCCTTGGGCAAGTTGCTTGGTGTGCTCCTACTGCCATCATCAGAAGTGCTGGAGGGACTAGTGCCCTCACTCAACTGCACCTATTCCTCTAACTTGTTCTGGCTGTCGCTCTGGTCAGACATATCTACAAACTTACTGACAGTGGACCCTATAAATAGATATAGATGAGGTAGAGTGGATGAGCATCTATAGCGACCAGTCCTCAAATGGTCCAATCTCTGTGCTCAGGTGTCATCCCTGGATCAGTAATGCTGACACCACACAGTACTTGAAGGATTTATAACAGAGTAGCAATCACACACTTATTACATCGAGTGTCTCAAAAGAGAACTTATTACAATAAATATGGCTTAAGGCCATCTAATAACGATAACAGCGGAAGGCTTGGAAGATAAGTGAGTCCATTAACTCCAACGGCATCACTGAGTATAGAACCACGACCTAAAAACACCTTAATCGTCGTCTGAAAAGTCTGCAACATTAACGTTGCAGCCCGAAACGGGTCAGCACATGGTATATGCTGGCAAAATAACACATAGAGAGTAATGGAATGAAATAGGCTATTCTATATGCATATTTGGCTGGTGGAAAGCTCTATGGTTACAGTTTTGCGTAAAGCCAATTTTTCCCTACTGCAAAGGAATAAATTTTATTTAACTATCATGGTAGTTGTTAAACATTGAGAATGGTTGACAGCATTCTCAATCCCAATTAAGCATCATCATTAAACAAAACCCAACAAAATTAATTTTAGAGTAACATGTTGAGATTCACATGATAATCCAGGTACTAGATACTCAAGATGTCCATAACCGGGGACACGGCTAATCATGATTAGTTTATACACTCTGCAGAGGTTTGCGCACTTTTCCCCACAAGACTCGATCGCCTCCGTTTGGTTTCTCGCACTACATGGTGTTTGAGAAAACGGATGACCGAGACATAGTCTTTCAGAAGTGCTAGCACCTTACGATCGGGTAGACCGTTACACCTACTTTCCCCTACATCTGCTAGTCTACCATTCTAAGAGTTCTCACAACTTAATCAACTATGCTAGAGCCCATAATAGCTTGTGGCTGCACACGGAAGTTTCTAGCATGAATAATCTCATGATCCCTTTGAGCCTGGGTGGCGGTCCATAAAGAAAACAGGCAATCGCTGGAATACCCAGGTGCCTCAATCCACCCAGATGTGTATTTAAGTTGCCACCTTAAATAAACCATTAATTAACAATCTCACATCTGTCATGGATACACTCACCCAATCCACGTCTACTAGCATAGCATGGCATAATAAGCAAACGTAGAAGTAACTCCCAAAGGTTTGATAATAACAGGTAATAGGTACTACCTCAACTACTTCCCAAACCCACAATTTAATTAGATCCTAATCATGCAATGTGTGAGGATTGATCTAATGCAATAAAACTGGGTAGAGGGAAAACATGATCAAAGTGTTACTTGCCTTGCTGATGATCCGGGAAACCTAGCGATTCGAAGTAGCAAGCGGCACACTCCGGGTACTCTATTGCAAACAAACAAGCATACAATAAGTACTCAATTAATGCATAGGTAAAACTCAAATAAGAGATCTAACCAGAAAGTTCAACTTAAGAACTCCGGTTGGCAAAAAGAATCAAAATGAACGAAGCAACAAAAGACAAACGGCAAAAGAAACAGGCTTCATTTACTATTATGGATCTAGGGCAATTTTTATTGTGACAAAACTTGGTTGAGTTGGTTAAACGGAAAGAGGGTTTCGAGACGAAACTCCAGGCGCTTGAATCGCCTGATTCCGATAAACGAGCGAAAAGTTAGACTAAAACGAAAATCGGATCAGGAAGCGCGATCAGGAAAATCGTGGATTTAATCCGAGAAACAGAAAAACGACGAACGTTCGTTAAAACGAACGAACGGACGAATGCTCGCTAATTAAATAAACCGGAGAAACCGATCTATTTAAAAAAACCGAAACTAAAAAAACAAACAAAGCCGACGGAAAACCGATCGGTTTTCTAAAAAAAACCGGCGGCGGAAACTACCTCCGACGGCGGTCCGGCGAGGCGGCGCGGCGGCGGTCCGGCGGTGGCGGGCGGCGCGGGCGGCGGCCTAGGGTTAGGGTTTCGGGGCGGGGGCACGGCTTGGGCTGGCCTTGGGGCCTCGGGGCGCTATATGAAGGCCCGGCCAGGTGGAGTCCTGGCCGGTTACGGCCCAAGGTCGGTTCGGACTTTTTTTTTAATAATTACTCTCGGAAAAAAAACTAAAGGAATACTAAACGGACTCTGAGGGAGTCCTGGATTAGGGGGTGTTCGGGTAGCCGGACTATACCTTCAGCCGGACTCCTGGACTATGAAGATACAAGATTGAAGACTTCGTCCCGTGTCCGGATGGGACTTTCCTTGGCATGGAAGGCAAGCTTGGCGATGCGGATATTCAAGATCTCCTACCATTGTAACCGACTCTGTGTAACCCTAACCCTATCCGGTGTCTATATAAACCGGAGGGTTGTAGTCCGTAGGCAATCAACTCCATACACAACAATCATACCATAGGCTAGCTTCTAGGGTTTAGCCTCCTTGATCTTGTGGTAGATCTACTCTTGTACTACCCATATCATCAATATTAATCAAGCAGGAGTAGGGTATTACCTCCATCGAGAGGGCCCGAACCTGGGTAAAAACATCGTGTCCCTTGTCTCCTGTTACCATCCGGCGTTGACGCACAGTTCGGGACCCCCTACCCGAGATCCGCCGGTTTTGACACCGACATTGGTGCTTTCATTGAGAGTTCCTCTATGTCGTCGCCTTTAGGCCCGATGGCTCCTTTGATCATCAACAATGATACGGTCCAGGGTGAGACTTTTCTCCCCGGACAGATCTTCGTCTTCGGCGGCTTCGCTCTGCGGGCCAATTCGCTCGGCCACCTGGAGCAGATCGAAAGCTACGCCCCTGGCCATCAAGTCAGGTTTGGAAGCTTAAACTACATGGCTGACATCCGTGGAGACTTGATCTTCGACGGGTTCGAGCCACAGCCAAGCGTGCCGCACTATCTCGAGGGGCATGATCTAGCTCTGCCTCCGGACAGTGTCCTGGAGGCCGCACACGCATCGGTTCCGACCCCTAACTCGGAGCCTATTGCGCCAATCGAGGATGAGCGGTTGGACGTCACCTCGGGGGCTTCGATCTCAAAGGCGATCGAGCCGAACGCTAGCCCCGCACTCTACATGATCCGTGACTCTAAGGATCCGGACTCCTTTCCGAACTCCGAACCCCCTGCGCCCCTGCCGATCGAATCCGATTGGGCGCCGATAATAGAGTTCACCGCTGCAGACATCTTTCAGCACTCGCCTTGTGGCAATATCCTGAACTCTCTCAAGTCTCTCTCCTTATCAGGAGAGCCCTGGCCTAACTATGGTCAGCGAGGATGGGATACGGACGATGAAGAAATTCAAAGCCCACCCACCACCCACTTGGTAGCCACTGTCGACAATTTAAACGACGTGCTCAACTTCGACTCCGGAGACATCGACAGCATGGATGACGATGCAGGAGATACCGATGAACCAACGCCCATAGGGCATTGGACAGCCACCTCATCTCATGAATGTGTACATGGTGGATACCCCTAAAGGAAGCGACAACGAGGAAAAAGGGGATGGGACGGGAGATCGACCCCCCGAAAAGCAATCAAAGCGTCGGCGTAAACGCCGACCCAAGCCCCGCCTCGACAAAAACCCAGCCATAGAGCAGGACGAGCCGGTAGACGACGAGCAGGCCTTAGAGCAACCGTCCGAACAAGGCAACACGGATAGAGAAATCGAACATCCCTCCTCCAGCGAAAACGGCATTCCGGACGACCTCACGCCGAATAAACCTATGGAGCAGAAGAATCTCCACGAGAGGCTCGTTGCAACTGCAGGCAGCCTAAAAAAGCAGAAGCGGAAGCTAAAAACAGTGGAAGATGCACTCCGGATTAGATGGAGCAAAGTAATCAATACCACAAATAAGTACGGCGACAGTCGCCGCACTAAAAGCTATCCGAAAAGAAAGCTACTGCCTGAATTCGACGAAGAGGCCCTAGAGCCCTCGCATTCAAAAAATGAAAAAGCCACACGGTCGGATAGACGACCCCATAAAGCGGCAAGCGGCGCCGCACCTAAATCGGCATGCGACCCATTTAAGGATTCGCATCATGGCCCAGTCAGGTCCATTTATGGGCCAAGAAAGCAAGCTCTCGTAAGCAACGCTATGAAGCCATCATCAGAATCCGGCACACCCAAATACAGGGGCGCCGCACACCCCCTATGTTTCACCGATGAGGTCCTGGACTATGAATTCCCAGAGGGATTCAAACCCATAAACATAGAGGCATATGATGGAACAACAGACCCTGGAGTTTGGATCGAGGATTATATCCTCCACATACACATGGCTAGAGGAGATGATCTCCACGCCATAAAATATTTACCCCTTAAGCTTAAAGGGCCAGCCCGGCATTGGCTTAAAAGCCTTCCCGAAAACACAATTGGAAGCTGGGAAGAGCTCGAGGATGCTTTCCGAGCAAACTTTCAAGGGACCTATGTCCGCCCTCCGGATGCAGACAATCTTAGTCACATAACTCAACAACCCGGAGAATCAGCTCGGCAGTTCTGGAATAGATACCTCACTAAAAAGAATCAGATAGTCGACTGTCCGGACGCCGAAGCCTTAGCAGCTTTCAGGCATAACGTCCGAGACGAATGGCTCGCCAGACACCTCGGCCAAGAAAAGCCAAGAACAATGGCCGCACTAACAAGCCTCATGACCCGCTTTTGTGCAGGGGAGGACAGCTGGTTGGCAAGGTGCAGCCCCAGCGACCCAAGTACATCCGAAACTAGGGATGGAAATGGAAAACCGCGATGCAACAAGGACCGTCGCTGGACTAAGGACAAAAGTCCGACGAGCACGGCAGTCAATGCCGGATTCAAAGGCTCACGACAAAATCAGGAAAAATCACCCCCCCAGGATAACAGGGACGATCCATCCAACCTAAATAAAATCCTGGACAGGATATGTCAGATACATAGTACTCCCGGGAAGCCTGCTAACCATACCCACAGAGACTGTTGGGTTTTCAAACAATCCGGCAAACTCAATGCCGAACACAAGGGGCTCGACACACCAAGAGAAGACGAGGATGAACCCCAAAAGCAGAGCACCAGGAAACAAAAGAACTTTCCACAAGAAGTAAAACAGTGAACTCACTTCACATAACAAAACGTGCGGCGCCCGTAAAGGTACGCACCACACGGCCCATCCCCAAAGGGTCCGGCCACTGGTTGTCGAAACTGATCATCTTCGATCAGCTAGATTATTCTAGGAATATCAAGAATGTAGGCTGGACTGCCTTGATACTCGATCCAATAATTGGCGGACTCGAGTTTTCAAATGTCCTTATGGACGGCTGCAGTGGACTAAACCTGATATATCAGGATACAATCCAGCACATGGGGATAAACCCAGCAAGAATCCACCGCAGCAAAACCGCCTTTCAAGGGGTAATACCTGGTCCAGACACCCATTGTATGGGTTTTCTCCGGCTCGAAGTCATATTCGGCTCTGCCGATAACCTCCGCCGCGAAAAGCTGACCTTCCATATCGTCCCATTCTCAAGTCGCTATCAAGCACTACTGGGACGCGAAGCTTTCGCTCGCCTTAACGCAATACCGCATTATGCATCTCTTACGCTTAAGATGCCTGGTCCACGAGGCATCATCTCTTTGAAGGGGAAGCACTAAAGTGCGCCTCCCCAAGCGGAGGACTGTGCGGCCGCTTTGACAGCCCCACAGCAAAATGGCCTCACCGGCCAAAAAACTTCGAAATAGGTCATTCAAGACCACGAACGCGGATAGACGAGTTCGGTGCAAAATCATCATTGATGCAGGCCTAGAAGCCATATACCCCCGCACTAGGGGCTCCACGCATATACAATAAGAGACAATAAAGCTCAATCTTATATATCTTACTTTATACTTTCCTTATTCTAAACTTTTTCGGCACGACCCGTTTTCAACTCAGTTCCTCTCTTTTACAGATGAACGTCGTGCGGCGCCCGTCCAGGATACGGCACAACGGAGACACAGGCGAAGACGTGCAGTAGGGACCCGTCCTAAAGGATTCTTTTTAGATTAAGACCCTACGTAAACCTTTTTTACTGTCTCTTGTTGCTACACATCCCCTGGTTTTTTTCTTTCTGATATAACCAAGGAGGAGGCTGGCGTCTTGGCATGTGGACACGTCAGAATTTTTGCACGTACCTGGACACTAGGGGCTTTTTTAATAAAGAGTGTTGTTTCGCCCGCACTCATAAAGACCGAACACCTTAGGGAGTGTTCGGCGTCGCGAGTTTTGGCATTATATGCATCAGCTCCGAATCATGTCTTTGGTCAAATGTTGGGTTGCCAGGCTCCTGAGTTCGGCTACCTTACGTTCCGCTCTATCGGCCAAGGTAGCACCAGGAGAACTACTGCGATTGTGCCCCGGTTCGGCCGGGCGAGCACCTTAGTAGAGAAAGCCGAAAACTGACTGTCATGATGTAGCGTGAGACTGGTCAGCCACTCGATGACCTATCGGAATCTATCGGATTCCTCCGCTTTAACGAAGGGCCGCTTCCCGGTCAGGCACATACGCGCCCCGAACTCGGACGAGCGCAGTTGCCACCAAGGAGCTACCTAAATAGTCTCACTGTCAAACTCCTATGGCTAAGTGAAAGTGTTAAAGCATTATAGTCCGGTTGCCTGGCCCGCTGTGCTATCACCTCCTTTGTAGGACCAAGACGTTGGGTTAAGTGTGAAAATGCGTCTTCTGCGAGCACCCCCGCACTATGTGCGTGGGGGCTGAAGCCAACGACTGCCATCTTTCAGATTCTGTATATATATATATATATATATATATATATATCTTAAAACGGCCGCACAGGAGGTGTTCCCAATACTTGGAGGCACAAGTATAAAAAAGGCCACTACAGTTTATCAAAATATTACTTTATAATTACATATGCTATCATAACATAGCATCTTTCGGGCACTGCGTCTCTTACACGAGCGCCTTCAAGAACTTCCTGAAAATAGTGCTCGGAGGGTACTCGGCTTTTGTCCGAATCTCGGGACGCAACAACGGTGGTCTCCATCTCTGCCCAGTATGTCTTAACACGGGCAAGAGCCATCCTAGCGCCCTCTATGCATGCTGACCTCTTCATTGCATTTATACGCGGCACCGCGTCAAGGAATTGCTGCACCAAGCTGAAATAACTCTTCGGCTCCGATCTCCCCGGCCACAGGTGACCCATGACGTACTTCATGGCGAGTCCAGACAACCTATTCAGTTCGGCCCATTGAGCCAAACGATCGTCCACTGCCAGTGGACGCTCTGGATTGTGAAACTGCGACCAGAAAAGCTTTTCCACTTCGCGATCTTTCTAATCTCGAAAGTGTTCGGTCGCATCAGCAGCACTCGCTGCCAAGTCCAGATAGGTATCCTTCACACTCCAATCCGGTCCAACGGAGCAAACTTCGGATCACAAAATTTCCTTCGCAACATAAAGGGCTTTCCAGCCGCAATCTGTTCGGCCTGACGCAGCTCCTCCTTCGCAGCTCTCATTGCAGAGCGCGCGTCCTTGGCATTGGCAACGGCCTTCTCTAAGTCCGTCTGTTTCACCTGATCTTCTTTTTCAAGAAGTCTGCAACGGTCTGTAGCGCTTTTTAACTTTTTGTCCATCTCGGCCATCTCTTCCTTGCTTCGGCAATGAGCAGCCTGTTCGGCTCTCAGCTCTTCAAGGGCTTTCCTGGTGGCCGCGTCACTTTCGCTGGCTTGTTCTTTAGCTCGGGCAAGTTCTGCCCTAAGACTCTCCACGGCGGCCGCACCATCTGCGTCAAGCACACACATCGTAAGACACAGGCCTAAAACTGTTCTTACCTGATGCCGCCCGAGGAATTACATACCTTGAGCCTCATCAAGCCGCTTATTGACAAGCGTGATGTCGGCATCTGCCACGTCCAATTGCCGCTTTAGTTCGGCAAAATCGTCAGTTCGGCTCGATTCCGGACACTCTGCCGCCTACATTCAAAGGCGACATCTTAGACCTGGGATTATGATCCTCCGCGTGCTGTCATTTCTTGACGACGCGCAGAGTCTCAGGGGCTACTATCTACACAGGGCGCATCTTACTCATGCGCAACTGACAAAAGTATACATTATCTAATGTACCTCGAAGCCCGTCAGTAAACTTTTGACGGCCTCATACAATCCGCTCTCTACGGATGAAATCCTTTCAATCACCGTGCCCATCAATGCGCGGTGCTCCTCTGAGATAGAAGCTCGCCCCAGCGGAATCTTTAGCTCCTCCGGCCGAGCACCAGACGGTGTCGGGCTCGTCCCATGACCTCTTTCGAAGGCCAGACGCGGAGAACCTCAGGAGCCACATAGCCACCTTCCGCCCCTGCCGGATTTGGAGAAACCCTCTGCGACGACACCTCAGGGTCGCCCGCCTCGCTAGGCAGCACGGCAGGGGGAGGCGTCCCGCTCTCCATCATCTCTGGAAGGAGATCCCCCGAAGACGAGCTCTGCTGAGAAGGGCTGAGGTCCGAGCTACAAGATAAAGTTTGGTCAATCTTCTCAGGTATAAATCAAGGACTTCCCTCATCCCTCAAAAGGAAAATCTTTTCTCCACTTACGGCTCGCTGGAGGGCTGATCCCCTTGAGGGCGTAGTCCGGCCGAGGAACTCCCCGGCGTCGGACCCTCTGACGAGGATTTTCTCCCCCGTTTCGAGGCCATGGTTTCCGGGTCGTCAGAGGCGGCTCTCTTCTTCCCCTTAGGAGAGGAATTGTCGGTTCCTCCCTTCGGAGCAGCCTCCTTCAAGGAGGCCATAGATTCCTTGTCCTCCCCCTCCAAAGGCATTATCTCCAGCATCCTGACCAGCATGGGATCCGGCCTGGTTTCAGGAAGGGGAGCCGGACACCTGATCAGCTTTGCCTTCGCTATCCACTCCTGTTTAAAAGGACGGCTCTTTTAGGGGCAAGTTTATGACAATTATACGGATAGAAGGTCCGGGCACAAGGTTGCTTACTTGAGTATCCGGGCGATTGCAGCTTAGGCCTGCGTCCTCGGTTAAATCCGGACACATCTCTTGTGATCCGAAGAACAGTCTATACATCTCCACGGGCGTTGCGCCCATAAAGTTCTGGAGAGCTCGCGGTCCCTCTGGATTAAACACCCACAGGCGAAGGGGGCGACGTTTGCCGAGCAATATTCGGCGAATCAGCATGACCTGCGTCACCTTGACCAAGCTGAGGTCTCCTTCCAAGAGATCCTTAATTCGGCCCTGTAACAGGGGCACGTCTTTGGGCAAACCCCAATCTAACCCTCTGTTAACCCATGACGCTAGCCGTGGTGGGGGACCCAAGCGAAAGGTAGGAAGCGCCACCCACTTGGTGCTCCAGGAAGCGGTGATATAAAACCACTCTCGTTGCCACAAGCCTAGCTCCTCTTGAAAAGAGCCCTCGGGCCATGGAGCATCAGCATTTTTGCTTATAACAGTGCCTCCGCACTCTGCGTGCCGTCCCTTGATCATCTTTGGCTCCACTTTGAAAGTCTTGAGCCATAATCTGAAGTGAGGGGTAACACGGAGGAACGCTTCACATACAACGATAAACGAGGAGATATGGAGGATGGACTTCGGAGCTAAGTCGTGGAATTCCAGCCCGTAATAAAACAGCAGTCCCCTCACAAAGGGGTCCATCGGGAAGCCTAACCCCCGAAGGAAGTGAGACACGAACACTACGCTCTCACCGGGCTGGGGACTAGGGATAGCCTGCCTTTGAGCAGGCAACCTGTGCGAAATTTTGGCGGTCAAGAACTTAGCCTCTCTCAACTTTAGCACGTCCTCCTCCGTGACGGAGGAGGGCATCCATCGGCCTTGAAGGTCGGAACCGGACATTGTCGAAGGTCTGAGGCGCCAGGAATCTGGAGCCTAGGGTGTTGGAACTCGAGGCAACGGGCGAACTTGTTTTGGGATTGTAGAAAAGGAGTAAGGCCCTAGTCTCTTTATAAGAGGTTGAATACCAGGAGCCCTCCCCGTAACCGTTTGGGACTTGCCTTTAATCGAGAAAACATGCTAACGGGCACGATTGGGTTACCCACGTCCGTATTGATGAGAATCCCGTAAAAGGGGGGCACACGATCTCTGCTTTGACAAGGCATGCCAAGGAAACCGCCTCGCAAAACACGCTGAGGTGGAGAAGTGAAAATGATTCGAGTGAAGGACTTAGCTGTAGTGTGATGACGCACTGCGGAATATGTCAGCAGATTTGATTTGTGTTAATATTATTCTCTCTATGGCAATATGTGGAAGCTTATTTTGCAGAGTCGGACACTACTCTTGGTGTTTACAATCTTCTATGAAGGACTTGGAGGAGGAACCCGCCTTGCAATGCCGAAGACAATTTGCGCGCCGGACTCGTCGTCATTGAAGCCTGGTTCAGGGGCTACTGAGGGAGTCCAGGATTAGGGGGTGTTCGAGTAGCCGGACTATACCTTCAGTCGGACTCCTGGACTATGAAGATACAAGATTGAAGACTTCGTCTCGTGTCCGGATGGGACTTTCCTTGGCGTGGAAGGCAAGCTTGGCGATGCGGATATTCAAGATCTCCTACCATTGTAACTGACTCTGTGTAACCCTAACCCTATCCGGTGTCTATATAAACCGGAGGGTTGTAGTCCGTAGGCAATCAACTCCATACACAACAATCATACCATAGGCTAGCTTCTAGGGTTTAGCCTCCTTGATCTCGTGGTAGATCTACTCTTGTACTACCCATATCATCAATATTAATCAAGCAGGAGTTGGGTATTACCTCCATCGAGAGGGCCCGAACCTTGGTAAAAACATCGTGTCCCTTGTCTCCTATTACCATCCGGCCTTGACGCATAGTTCGGGACCCCCTACCCGAGATCCATCGGTTTTGACACCGACAGACTCCAAAAATACCGAAATAAATTTTTCCCGGCTTCTAAAATCAAGCCGCACAGGATGAACATTTATTTGGGGCCTAAATGAAATTTTGAAAAACGCGCATTTTTCCTAAATTCAAATAAAATAGCAAATAAAACCAAAAAAATCTTATTTGATTTTTTTATTAAATCCCCAATATTTCTTTATTTTGGGAAAGTCATTTTATTCCCTCTCTCATAATTTTTATAATAGAAATAATTCAAGATAAAATAAATAAAATCAAATGATCCTATTTTCAGAATTTGAGACAACTCAAATATGAAAATAACGAAATCCCCAACTCTCTCCAAGGGTCCTTGAGTTGCATGAAATTTCTAGGATCAACCAAAATGCAATAAATATGATATGCAATGATGATCTAGTGTATAACATTCCAAATTGAAAATTTGGGATGTTACAAACCTACCCCCCTTAAGATGAATCTCGCCCTCGAGATTCGGGTTGGCTAGAAAATAGGTGAGGGTGGTCCTTCAGCAAATCTTCCTCTCGTTCCCAGGTGGCTTCATCCTCCGTGTGGTGGCTCCACTAAACCTTGCAAAACTTCATAACCTTGTTGCGGGTGACTCGACTGGCATACTCTAGAATCTTAACTGGTTTCTCCTCATAGGTCAAATCACAGTCCAACTGAATTGCTTCCAGTGGTACCGTATCTCTCAGCGGTATATCAGCCATCTCTGCATGGCACTTCTTCAACTAGGATACATGGAACAAGTCGTGAACTCCTGACAATCCTTTGGGCAATTCCAACTTATAGGCTACTTATCCCATACGCTCCAAAACTTTGTATGGGCCTACAAAACGTGGCGCTAACTTTCCCTTAACTCCAAAGCGCTTAACTCCTCGAAGTGGTGATACTCGAAGATAAACTCGGTCTCCGACTTTGTAAACTGTCTCCTTGCGTTTAGAATCTGCATAACTCTTCTGCCTAGATTGAGCTACCTTGAGCCTATCGCGAATCAATTTCACTTTCTGTTCAGACTCCTTTATCAGATCCGGTCCAAACAACTGGCGATCTCCAACTTCATCCCATGACAATGGGGTCCTGCACCTCCTTCCGTACAAGGCTTCGAAAGGGGCCATCTTCAAACTGGATTGATAACTGTTGTTGTAAGTGAACTCTGCATACGACAAATTCTCATCCCATCTAGATCCGTAATCTAGCGCACAAGCTCTTAGCATATCCTCCAAAATCTGATTGACTCTCTCAGTCTGTCTATCTGTTTGCGGGTGGAAAGCTGTGCTAAACTCCAGTCCGGTACCCAAAGTTTCATGCAACTGATTCCAGAACTTTGATGTAAATTGGGTTCCTCTATCTGATACTATGCTCCTTGGATCTCCATGCAGACAAACGATTCTAGTCATGTATATCTTTGCCAACTTTGCACTAGTATAGGTAGTCTTCACTGGAATGAAATGAGCTACCTTTGTCAAACGATCCACTACAACCCATATCGAGTCATAGCCTGAACGTGTTTTGGGCAATCCTGTAATAAAATCCATGCCTAGATTATCCCACTTCCATTCGGGTATCGGCAATGGTTGTAGCAATCCGGCTGGCTTCTGATGCTCTGCCTTTACTCTCTGACATACATCACAAACTGCTACATATTCCGCAATATCCTTCTTCATTCTGGTCCACTAGAAAATATCCTTCAAATCCAAATACACCTTGGTATTTCCTGGGTGAATCGAATACGGTGAATCATGGGCCTCTTGTAGAATTAACTTCCTGATCTCCGAATCATTTGGTACATAAACACAGTCTTCAAACCATAAGGTATCGTGCTCATCCTCACGAAATCCCTTAGCTTTTCCTTTGCTCATTTTCTCCTTAATAGAAGCAATCTCCTTGTCAGTCTTTTGAGCTTCTCTGATCTTATCCATCAAAGTAGACTGAATCTCCAATGCTGCTACATAGCCTCTTGGAACTATTTCCAAACATAGCTCTCGAAGATTTTTGGCTAACTCCCTTGGTAAATCTCCCGTCATTAGGGTGTTGACATGGCTCTTACGGCTTAACGTGTCAGCTACTATGTTAGCCTTTCCGGGGTGATAATGCAATTTCATATCATAATCCTTGATGAGCTCCAACCATATCCTTTGTCTGAGGTTCACCTCCTTTTGTGTGAAAATATACTTCAAACTCTTGTGATCCGTGTACACCTCACAATGGTTTCCAATCGGAAAATGTCTCCAAGTCTTCAATGCATGCACTACGGCTGCTAATTCCAAATCATGCGTAGCATAATTCAACTCATGGGGCTTAAGCTGTCGTGAGGCATGTGAAACAACTCTTCCTTCCTGCATAAGCACTGCTCCAAGTCCTCGACGTGAAGCGTCACAATACACCTCATAATCCTTGGTCTGATCCGGTAAAATCAACACTGGTGAGGTAACCAAACGTTTCTTCAACTCCTGGAAACTAGCCTCACATTCCTCAGTCCATTTGAACTTGGTATCCTTCTTCAACAAATCCGTCATAGGCTTCACAATCTTTGAGAAATTCTCAATAAACCTCCGGTAGTATCCTGCGAGTCCAAGAAAACTCCGGATCTCTCCAACTGTTGTTGGGGCTTTCCAATTGGTCACAGTATCAACTTTAGTGGGATCTACTTCTATACCTTCTCCGGATATAACGTGTCCGAGAAATCCAACTTCTTTCAACCAAAACTCACATTTGCTAAACTTGGCATATAATTGATGTTCTCTGAGCTTTCCAAGAACCAACCGCAAATGCTCCTTATGCTCCTCTTCATTCCTCGAGTAAACCAGGATATCATCAATGAACACTATGACGAACTTATCCAAGAACTCCATAAACACGTTGTTCATCATGTTCATAAAATATGCAGGTGCGTTAGTCAGACCAAATAACATAACGGTATACTCGGTCAACCCATACCTTGTGGTAAAAGCCGTCTTAGGTATATCCTGTTCTCGAATCTTCAACTGATGGTATCCTAATTGCAAATCGATCTTGGAAAATACCTTAGCTCCTTGCAATCGATCAAACAGGTCATTGATCATTGGTAGTGGGTACTTGTTCTTGATGGTTACTTCATTCAATCCTCGATAATCAACAACCATCCTTAACGATCCATCCTTCTTCTCCACTAGAAGTACTGGCGATCCCCAAGGCGAAGAACTTGGGCGAATATATCCTTTATCCAGTAACTCCTTAATCTTCTTCTTAATCTCCACCAAATCCTTTGCAGGCATCCTATATGGTCTCTTTGATATTGGCCATGTGCCTGGCAAAAGCTCAATCAAAAACTCAATATCTCTATCCGGTGGCATGCCTGGCAACTCTTCTGGAAATACATCAGGGAAATCCTTCACTACTGGTACTTCCTCCTGCACAACTCTTGTTAAACAATTTACTTGAGTGCTCTTCGGCACATGGCGGGATACATACTTGATCCTTCTCCCTTCTGGGGTGGTAAGCAAGATCGACTTACTGGCGCAATCGATGTTTCCTCCATACATCGACAACCAATCCATACCCAGAATTACATCCAAACCTTATGATTTCAATATTATCAAATCCGAGGGAAACACATGCCTACCTATACTTAATGGCACTTGAAAACATCCTTGGCTAGCCATATACTCCGCTCCTGGTGAGCTTACTAACATAGGTGTTCTAAGAACTTTGGTGGGCAGGTTATACTTATCCACAAATCCCCTTGATATGTATGAATGCGATGCTCCGGTATCAAAAAGAACGAGTGCAGTAAATGACTTAACCAGAAACTTACCGATTACTGCATTCGGCTGCTCTTCAACCTCCTCCACGTTAACGTGGTTCACCTGTCCCCTGTTGAAAGGGTTCGGCTTCTTCCCAGAGCTTCCATTGCCATTACCATTCTGTGATTCAAGACATTCATTGGCATAATGTCCGGTCTTCTGGCACTTAAAACAAGTGACTTGGCTCAGGTCTCTCTTGGCTGGGGTTGATGGGTTGGTGTGGTTCTAGCCATTGCTTCCTCCATTCCCATTACCATTCTTGGTGCCATTGTGATTGTGTGAGCTACCTCCTCCATGGGTATGCTGAAAATGTCCTCCCGGTCTAGGGGTAAAATGTGGCTTCTGCTGAGCTCCTAAATTGTGCTTCCCTTGTCCATACTTCCTCTTGCGATTCTCAATCTGTTGCTGCTTCCCTTCAATCATGAGAGCACGATCTACCAACTCCTGGTAATTGTTGAAGGTTGCCACCATCAACTGCATGTTTAACTCATCATTCAGTCCTTCCAGAAACTTCTCCTTCTTAGTTGCATCCGTAGCAACGTCATCTGGGGCATAACATGCTAATTTACTAAAGTCCTCCACGTACTGGCCAACTGTCCATCCTCCTTGGCGCAAGTTGCTAAACTCTCACTTCTTCATGGCCATAGCTCCTGCTGAAACATGGGCAGTTCGAAAAGCTTGTTGAAACTGGTCCCACGTGACAGTGTCGACAGGGAAAGTGGCTGTGAAATTCTCCCACCATGATGCTGCGGGTCCTTCAAGCTGATGTGCGGCAAACTTCACCTTTTTCGCATCAGTGCATCCTGCTGTGGTCAACTCTCTAGTTGTCTTGCGGAGCCAATCATCTGCTACTATCGGCTCGGTGCTACTGGAAAACACCGGCCGATTCAGCCTAAGAAAACGGGCTAAGTGATCAACAGGTGGTGGTGGTGGTGGGTTGTTGTTGTTGTTCCCCTGATTCTGATTCTAGACTAGCAACTGCATCAATGTGTTCTGCTGCTGGATCAACTGGGTGAGCTCCGGTGGGAAGGTAAATCCGGGGTCACGTCTCGGAGGCATCTGAGGTTTTAGAAAAGATGAGATTTAAGAATAGAGGGGGTCTAAAGGAAAAACACTACCCATATGCACATGAGGCAAAAGCAAACAATTCACTTCATTCAATCAATCAAACAAGGGCATACAATCGATCTAACTATCGCAAAAGTGCTCGGACTACTATATTTACATGGTGGACTACTACTACTGACGAGGTGGTCTACTAGAAATATTCTTCGGTTGCAGACTCCATTATATCTGCTCCAGCTTCATCAACATAGTCATCATCGCTATCGTCTGGATCCGAGTCGGTGTCATCGATGATGATGTAGTCTTCCGGGCGAATCTCCTTGGGTTCTTCGTCTTCTTCTACTGGTGTAGGGCCTCCCATAAATATTTCGATCTTCTTGATCAGATCGTCATTCTTCTCCACTAATACTTTGATTTCCTCTTCATAATCTTCACGTGTAGCCTTGAGTTCTTCCTCCAGTTCCTTGATTCTTGTCCTCGCCTTCTTCAGATCTATCATGTCGGCGCACATCTGGTTCTCCTGACGTCGAATGTGCTGGTTTAACTCCTGGATAAAAGCTGCAACTGATCTATCCTTTCTGGTGCTGATCATCTCCCAGTGCTCATCTCGGCGCCCACAAATCTGGTAGATAGTATCCTTGAGATCATTGCGGTAGACTTCTCCAATGCGTCCCATGGCGATGTGAGCTGCCATGCTCTTTCCTAGACTCCAAGTTGGTGCATCAAAAGAAAACTCTATGGGCTCAATGACTGGCATGAACGTCCTTCCTGGAACTTGAACTTGAATCATCCAGCGCTCTTCTTCAGGTAAAGTGGCGTTGTAGGTTCCGGTGAAGCTTGGTACTCCTATGTTCAGGTATCTAGTGACTTCCTTCAAGTGACGTCCAAAGGGTGTATCTTCATCTGGTTGCGTGAACTTGTTCCTTGCATCTGCCATCCTAAAAGAGTAGAAAAGATGAGAAGTCATAAAGAGAAGAGAGTGAGTAGTGATCTAGGTCTTTAGCTTAGTGGTCGTGTCCTACAGTCAGCGTGTGCTCTGATACCATCTTGTAGCGACCAGACTTCAAACGGTCCAATCTCTGTGCTCAGGTGTCATCCCTAGATCAGTAATGCTGACACCACACAGTACTTGAAGGACTTATAACAGAGTAGAAATCACACACTTATTACATTGAGTGTCTCAAAAGAGAACTTATTACAATAAATATGGCTTAAGGCCATCTAATAACGATAACAACGGAAGGCTTGGAAGATAAGTGAGTCCATCAACTCCAACGGCATCACTGAGTATAGAACCATGACCTAAAAACACCTTAATCGTCGTCTGAAAAGTCTACAACATTAACGTTGCAGCCCGAAACGGGTCAGCACATGGAATATGCTGGCAAAATAACACATAGAGAGTAATGGAATGAAATAGGCTATTCTATATGCATATTTGGCTGGTGGAAAGCTCTATGGTTACAGTTTTGCGTAAAGCCAATTTTTCCCTACTGCAAAGGAATAAATTTTATTTAACTATCATGGTAGTTGTTAAACATTGAGAATGGTTGATAGCATTCTCAATCCCAATTAAGCATCATCATTAAACAAAACCCAACAAAATTAATTTTAGAGTAACATGTTGAGATTCACATGATAATCCAGGTACTAGATACTCAAGATGTCCATAACCGGGGACATGGCTAATCATGATTAGTTTATACACTCTGCAGAGGTTTGAGCACTTTTCCCCACAAGACTCGATCGCCTCCGTTTGGTTTCTCGCACTACATGGTGTTTGAGAAAACGGATGACCGAGACATAGTCTTTCAGAAGCGCTAGTACCTTACGATCGGGTGGACCGTTACACCTACTTTCCCCTACATCTGCTAGTCTACCACTGTAAGAGTTCGCACGACTTAATCAACTATGCTAGAGCCCATAATAGCTTATGGCTGCACACGGAAGTTTCTAGCATGAATAATCTCATGATCCCTTTGAGCCTGGGTGGCGGTCCATAAAGAAAACAGGCAATCACTGGAATACCCAGGTGCCTCAATCCACCCAGATGTGTATTTAAGTTGCCACCTTAAATAAACCATTAATTAACAATCTCACGTCTGTCATGGATACACTCACCCAATCCACGTCTACTAGCATAGCATGGCATAATAAGCAAACGTAGAAGTAACTCCCAAAGGTTTGATAATAACAGGTAATAGGGCTACCTCAACTAATTCCCAAACCCACAATTTAATTAGATCCTAATCATGCAATGTGTGAGGATTGATCTAATGCAATAAAACTGGGTAGAGGGAAAACATGATCAAAGTGTTACTTGCCTTGCTGATGATCCGGGAAACCTAGCGATTCGAAGTAGCAAGCGGCGCACTCCGGGTACTCTATCACAAACAAACAAGCATACAATAAGTACTCAACTAATGCACAGGTAAAACTCAAATAAGAGATCTAACCAGAAAGTTCAACTTAAGAACTTCGGTTGGCAAAAAGAATCAAAACGAACAAAGCAACGAAAGACAAACAGCAAAAGAAACAGGCTTCGTTTACTATTCTGGATCTAGGGCAATTTTTACAGTGACAAAACATGTTTGAGTAGGTTAAACGGAAAGAGGATTTCGAGACGAAACTCCAGGCGCTTGAATCGCCTGATTCCGATAAACGAGTGAAAAGTTAGACTCAAACGAAAATCCGATCAGGAATCACGATCAGAAAAATCGTGGATTTAATCCGAGAAAAAGAAAAACAACGAACGTTCATTAAAACGAACGAACGGACGAACGCTCGCTAATTAAATAAACCGGAGAAACCGATCTATTTAAAAAACCGAAACTAAAAAAAACAAAACCGACAGAAAACCGATCGGTTTTCTAAAAAAAACGGCGGCGGAAACTACCTCCGACGGCGGTCCGGCGAGGCGGCGCGGCGGCGGGCGGCGCGGGCGGCGGCGGCGACAGCCTAGGGTTAGGGTTTCGGGGCGGGGGCTCGGCTTGGGCTGGCCTTGGGGCCTCGGGGCGCTATATGAAGGCCCAGCCAGGCGGAGTCCTGGCCGGTTACGCCCCAAGGTCGGTTCGGACTCTTTTTTAAAAAAATAATTACGCTCGGAAAAAAACAAAAGGAATACTAAACGGACTCCAAAAATCCCGAAATAAATTTTCCCCGGCTTCTAAAATCAAGCCGCACAGGATGAACATTTATTTGGGGCCTAAATGAAATTTTTAAAAACGCGCACTTTTCCTAAATTCAAATAAAATAGCAAATAAAACCAAAAAAATCTTATTTGATTTTTTAGTAAATCCCCAATAATTATTTATTTTGGGAAAGTCATTTTATTCCATGTCTCATAATTTTTATAATAGAAATAATTGAAGATAAAAAAAATAAAATCAAATGATCCTATTTTCAGAATTTGAGACAACTCAAATATGAAAATAACGAAATCCTCAACTCTCTCCGAGGGTCCTTGAGTTAAGTGAAATTTCTAGGATCAACCAAAATGCAATAAATATGATATGCAATGATGATCTAGTGTATAACATAACAAATATAAAATTTGGGATGTTACAGCATCACAAAGTGCAGAGTTTTTACAAAAAGAATGACTTAAAAACTTAGTTTTAGTTCTTCACAAAAAGCATTTCGGAGTTACCGATTTGTAAACTTGGTGACACCGAAGCATCCTTTAGAACCTAAACTGGTGAACTTGGTCAGACCGAGTCACAGTTCGGTGGCACCGAGACTGCTAGGGTTTCACAAAGAATCAAACTCGTTCCCACCGATTTGCAGTTTTCGGTCAGACCGAAAGTGCAACTGCAATGGCCTAAGCCAAATCGGTGAGACCGATTTCTACAATTCGGTCGGTCTGAGATGAGTCCGGTGGAGACCTAACCCTAAATTTTCAAATGAAACCTAACCTAAGGGATGTTTTCAGTGGATAGATTGATTGCATATGTGGTCATGATCATGGCAAAGTAATGTGCTACGAATCGGAGTTAAAGGAATAGCACAAAAGATCGAACTCATACCCTAATTCGGCGGAGTTCGCTACGGCGGCAACGAAGGGGCAAAAATCCGTTGATGGTGACGGAAACCAGCGGCAGGAGGTCGCTGGCGGCGAGAGGACGATCTGGAGACCCGAGGCGGCAGAGCAGGACACGCGTGGGCTGAGAGGTTTTCAAGGAATTTCCAAAATCTCACCTGTGGGTATATATATCCCGACCCTGTCGGTGTGACCGAGTGGAACAACTCGGTGGCACTGAGATGCAGAATCGCAAGCGGTTGCTGCAACTCGGTGTGACCGAAAAGTTCTAATCGGTTGCACCGAGATTGAAAACCTAGATCAACTTAGTGATCTCGGTGTGACCGAAATGGATGACTCGGTCATACCGAAATGCACAAAGAGGTTTTGGAAGTTTAAGTCTATGAAGAATCGGGGGCTCCAAGTGCTCCTCACACAGAGTGGTTCGAATCTGACTTGATCAAACTTTGTGATGCAGCACGAATGGAGTTTGAGATGAGAAAAGCATAGATAGCTAGAGGGAGTTCTTAGGCATTCTTGTCCATCCATTTGGCAAAAGAGAAAAAGGCAAACAATCAAAGCAACAAAAGGATGTCCTCGAATGAGTAAAATATGCAACCAACATGCTCACACAATAAGATGGCAAATGAAATATGTGACAAAGCATGCACAATCACTCTAGCATCTATCAAGCAATTTGGTGATGACTAGGTCATCTATATATGAGTATATTGACTTAGGAGTCAAATGATAACATTTGATCGTAGGTCATACTCATCGTTTAAGCACAAGTGGGGTTGCCACTTTTGCATAAAGCATTGTTGTGTTCACACCATTTGAGTTGCTTTAGCTCAATTGATTAGATTAAAGCTCCCCCTAGATGTGATATCCCCCCTAAGAGGGATGAACTAACCTTGGGTTTTGTCGATGATGACTTCATGTAGGTGTTGAAAATGTAGATGCTCAATGTTGATGTAGATCTTTTGGAGCAATCCTTTGGGGTGAGTTGCACTTTCAATACCTACACAAGTTAGTCCCACAAGGAACAAACAAGGATATCCATAGACATAGAGTGATGTTTGCATAGGATGATGTCCATGAAAGCATTAGGTTACCTTGTCCCTTGTCTTACCAACAAGAGGGTTTGTGACTCCTTGAACTAGTGCAAGATATGGAAGTTGTTTGCACTTGTCCTCGCCAAAATGATATGAGTGAAGTATGTTGGCGGAGTCACCCTCAAGAAATCTCAAGTTCTTCTTCTTCGGGATCCACACCATCTTGATGGGAATCCTTGGAGTTGTAGTCGTACTTGATGAAGTAGAACTTGATATAGTCTTGGTAACCCACTTGACCAAGGCTTTGGGAGCTTCCTCAAATGCATCAATCTCCTCTTGAAGCTTGTCATTGCCTTTTTGCTTGTGGTCTTGTGGTGGAAGATCATCTTGAGCTTGTGTTCCTTGGAAATAAGTAGGATCATACTTCTCTTGTTGAGGAACAAACTTCGTCTTGGGGTATTAATCTTCTTCCCACTCAACTCCATTGGCATTGAACTTCTGTTCAAAACCGACACCTTGATTCTTCCGGTGTCTTCCTTGCTTGCGTACAATTTCCTCAAATTGCTTACTTCCGGCAAGGCTCTTGTAAACACCTTTCTCTATAATTCCCTTTGGGCCTTTAGCCATGAAGCATCTTCCAATTCCTTCATTTGGTGACTCAAATATGTCGTAGGAGTTAGTTGACACAAGTGCTAGACCGGCAACACCTTCATCTTGATTATATTCAGAGTCGGACTGATAACTTCTCTCGGAGTGATCGTCGGAGTCGGAGCCGGATACCCATTCACCAATGTGAGCTTGATGTCTTCGTATTGTGTAGCTCCTTGATGATTTGTCCTTCCTTTCCGAATCCTTGCTTCTCTATGATGTTCTTCGTTCATAATAGTCATCTCTACTCCTTCTCTCTCTCGGTGGTGATTCTTCTCTCCTACTCCTTCTTTTGGGAGAATCTTCTCTTCTTTTGTAGGGAGCCGTACACTCATTGGAGTAGTGTCCGGGTCTTCCACAATTATAGCAATTGCGTTCACGACTTGAAGATATTTTGTCATTGTAGGACCTTGACTTGGAACTGTTGGAAATATGCCCTAGAGGCAATAATAAAAGCATTATTATTATATTTCCTTGTTCATGATAATTGTCTTTATTCATGCTATAATTGTATTATCCGAAAATCGTAATACATGTGTGAATAACAGACACCAACATGTCCCTAGTAAGCCTCTAGTTGACTAGCTCGTTGATCAACAGATAGTCATGGTTTCCTGACTATGGACATTGGATGTCATTGATAACGAGATCACATCATTAGGAGAATGATGTGATGGACAAGACCAAATCCTAAACATAGCACAAGATCGTATAGTTCGTTTGCTAGAGTTTTCCAATGTCAAAGTATCTTTTCCTTAGACCATGAGATCGTGTAACTCCCGGATACCGTAGGAGTGCTTTGGGTATACCAAACGTCACAACGTAACTGGGTGACTATAAAGGTATACTACGGGTATCTCCGAAAGTGTCTGTTGGGTTGACATGGATCAAGACTGGGATTTGTCACTCCGTATGACGGAGAGGTATCACAGGGCCCACTCGGTAATGCATCATCATAATGAGCTCAAAGTGACCAAGTGTCTGGTCACGGGATCATGCATTACGGTACGAGTAAAGTGACACGGTAACGAGATTGAACGAGGTATTGGGATACCGGCGATCGAATCTCGGGCAAGTAACATATCGATTGACAAAGGGAATTGCAAACGGGGTTGATTGAATCCTTGACATCGTGGTTCATCCGATGAGATCATCGTGGAGCATGTGGGAGCCAACATGGGTATCCAGATCCTGCTGTTGGTTATTGGTCGGAGAGTCGTCTCGGTCATGTCTGCTTGTCTCCCGAACCCGTAGGGTCTACACACTTAAGGTTCGGTGACGCTAGGGTTGTGAAGATATGTATATGCAGGAACCCGAATGTTGTTCGAAGTCCCGGATGAGATCCCGGACGTCACGAGGAGTTCCGGAATGGTCCGGAGGTAAAGAATTATATATAGGAAGTGCTGTTTCGGCCATCGGGACAAGTTTCGGGGTTATCGGTATTGTACCGGGACCACCGGAGGGGTCCCGGGGGCCCACCGGGTGGGGCCACCTGTCCCGGGGGGGGGCACATGGGCTGTAGGGGGTGCGCCTTGGCCTAGATGGGCCAAGGGCACCAGCCCCACTAGGCCCATGCGCCTAGGGTTTCCATGGGGAGGAGTCCCACTAGTGGAAGGCACCCCGAGGTGCCTTGGGGGGGAGGGAAACCTTTCCTTGGCCGCCGCACCTAGGAGATTGGATCTCCTAGGCTGCGCACCACCCCCCCTTGGCCCTCCTATATATAGTGGAGGAGAGGAGGGACTTCATACACCAGCCCCTGGCGCCTCCCTCTCTCCCCGTTACGTCTCTCTCTCTCGTAGTATAGGCGAAGCCCTGCTACTGTGACGCCCTGCATCCACCACCATGCCGTCGTGCTGTTGGATCTTCATCAACCTCTCCTTTCCCTTGCTGGATCAAGAAGGAGGAGACGTCTCCCGTCCCGTACGTGTGTTGAACGCGGAGGTGCCGTCCGTTCGGCGCTTGGTCATCGGTGATTTGGATCACGTCGTGTACGACTACATCATCACCGTTCTTTGAACGCTTCCGCACGCGATCTACAAGGTATGTATATGCATCTGATGACTCGTTGCTAGATGAACTCCTAGATAGATCTTGGTGAAACGAGTAGGAAATTTTTTGTTTTCTGCAACATTCCCCAACAGTGGCATCATGAGCTAGGTCTATGCGTAGTTCTTCTTGCGCGAGTAGAACACAATGAGTTGTGGGCGTAGATTTGTCAACTTTCTTGCCGTTACTAGTCTTTTCTTGCTTCAGCGGTATTGTGGGATGAAGCGGCCCGGACCAACCTTACACGTACGCTTACGTGAGACCGGTTCCACCGACTAACATGCACTAGTTGCATAAGGTGGCTGGCAGGTGTCTGTCTCTCCCACTTTAGTTGGAGCGGATTCGATGAACAGGGTCCTTATGAAGGGTAAATAGAAGTTGACAAATCACGTTGTGGCTTTAACGTAGGTAAGAAGACGTTCTTGCTAGAACCCTAAATCAGCCACGTAAAACTTGCAACAACAATTAGAGGACGTCTAACTTGTTTTTGCAGCAAGTGGTTTGTGATATGATATGGCCAAAGTTGTGATGAATGATGAATGATCTATATGTGATGTATGAGATGTTCATGCTATTGTAATAGGAATCACGACTTGCATGTCGATGAGTATGACAACCGGCAGGAGCCATAGGAGTTGTCTTTATTCTTTTATATGACCTGCGTGTCATCGAGAAACGCCATGTAAATTACTTTACTTTATTGCTAAACGCGTTAGCCATAGTAGTAGAAGTAATGGTTGGCGAGCAACTTCATGGAGACACGATGATGGAGATCATGATGATGGAGATCATGGTGTCAAGCCGGTGACAGGATGATCATGGAGCCCCAAGATGGAGATCAAAGGAGCTATGTGATATTGGCCATATCATGTCACGTTTATTATTTGATTGCATGTGATGTTTATCATGTTTTTGCATCTTGTTTACTTAGAACGACGGTAGTAAATAAGATGATCCCTCATAACAATTTCAAGAGGTGTTCTCCCCTAACTGTGCACCGTTACTAAAGTTCGTCGTTTCTAAGCACGCCGTGATGATCGGGTGTGATGGATCCTTACATTCACATACAACGGGTGTTGACGAGCCTAGCATGTACAGACATGGCCTCGGAACACATGCAAAACACTTGGGGTTAACTTGACGAGCCTAGCATGTACAGACATGGCCTCGGAACACAGAAGACCGAAAGGTCGAGCATGAGTCGTATAGAAGATACGATCAACATGAAGATGTTCACCGACGTTGACTAGTCCGTCTCACGTGATGATCGGACACGGTCTAGTTAACTCGGATCATGTAATACTTAGATGACTAGAGGGATGTCTAATCTAAGTGGGAGTTCATTAATAATTTGATTAGATGAACTTAATTATCATGAACTTAGTCTAAAATATTTTACACTATGTCTTGTAGATCAAATGGCCCACATAGTCCTCAACTTCAACGCGTTCCTAGAGAAAACCAAGCTGAAAGACGATGGCAGTAACTATACGGACTGGGTCCGGAACCTGAGGATCATCCTCATAGCTGCCAAGAAAGATTATGTCCTACAAGCACCGCTAGGTGATCCACCCGTCCCACAGAACCAAGACGTCATGAACGCTTGGCAGACACGTGTTGACGACTACTCCCTCGTTCAGTGCGGCATGCTTTACAGCTTAGAGTCGGGGCTCCAAAAACGTTTTGAGAGACATGGAGCATATGAGATGTTCGAAGAGCTGAAAATGGTTTTTCAAGCTCATGCCCGGATCGAGAGATATGAAGTCTCCGATAAGTTCTTCAGCTCTAAGATGGAGGAAAATAGTTCTGTCAGTGAGCACATACTCACTATGTCTGGGTTGCATAACCGCTTGTCTCAGCTGGGAGTTAATCTCCCGGATGATGCGGTCATTGACAGAATCCTCCAGTCGCTTCCACCAAGCTACAAGAGCTTTGTGATGAACTTCAACATGCAGGGGATGCAAAAGACCATTCCTGAGTTGTTCTCAATGCTGAAATCAGCAGAGGTAGAAGTCAAGAAGGAACATCAAGTGTTGATGGTCAATAAAACCACTAAGTTCAAGAAAGTCAAGGGTAAAAAGAACTTCAAGAAGGACGGCAAGGAGGTTGCCGCGCCTGGCAAGCAAGCTGCCGGGAAGAAGCCAAAGAATGGACCCAAGCCTGAGACGGAGTGCTTTTATTGCAAAGGGAATGGTCACTGGAAACGGAACTGCCCCAAATACTTAGCGGACAAGAAGGCCGGCAACACCAAAGGTATATTTGATATACATGTAATTGATGTGTACCTTACTAGTACTCGTAGTGACTCCTGGGTATTTGATACCGGTGCCGTTGCTCATATTTGTAACTCACAGCAGGAGCTGCGGAATAAACGGAGACTGGCGAAGGACGAGGTGACGATGCGCGTCGGGAATGGTTCCAAGGTCGATGTGATCGCCGTCGGCACGCTGCCTCTACATTTACCTACGGGATTAGTTTTAAACCTCAATAATTGTTATTTAGTGCCAACTTTGAGCATGAACATTGTATCGGGATCTCGTTTAATTCGAGATGGCTACTCATTTAAATCTGAGAATAATGGTTGTTCCATTTATATGAGAGATATGTTTTATGGTCATGCTCCTATGGTGAATGGTTTATTCTTAATGAGTCTCGAACGTAATGCTACACATGTTCATAATGTGAGTACCAAAAGATGTAAGGTTGATAATGATAGTTCCACATACTTGTGGCACTGCCGCCTTGGTCACATAGGTGTCAAACGCATGAAGAAGCTCCATGCAGATGGACTTTTAGAGTCTCTTGATTATGAATCATTTGACACGTGCGAACCATGCCTTATGGGTAAAATGACCAAGACTCCGTTCTCAGGAACAATGGAGCGAGCAACCGACTTATTGGAAATCATACATACTGATGTGTGCGGTCCAATGAGTGTTGAGGCTCGCGGTGGCTATCGTTATGTTCTCACCCTCACTGATGACTTAAGTAGATATGGGTATGTCTACTTAATGAAACACAAGTCTGAAACCTTTGAAAAGTTCAAGGAATTTCAGAGTGAGGTTGAGAATCAACGTGACAGGAAAATCAAGTTTCTACGATCAGATCGTGGAGGAGAATACTTGAGTCACGAATTTGGTACACACTTAAAAAGATGTGGAATAGTTTCACAACTCACGCCGCCTGGAACACCTCAACGTAATGGTGTGTCCGAACATCGTAATCGCACTCTATTGGATATGGTGCGGTCTATGATGTCTCTTACTGATTTACCGCTATCTTTTTGGGGCTATGCTTTAGAGACTACCGCATTCACTTTAAATAGGGCTCCGTCGAAATCCGTTGAGACGACACCGTATGAATTATGGTTTGGGAAGAAACCTAAGCTGTCGTTTCTAAAAGTTTGGGGATGCGATGCTTATGTCAAGAAACTTCAACCTGAGAAGCTCGAACCCAAGTCGGAAAAATGCGTCTTCATAGGATACCCTAAAGAAACTATTGGGTATACCTTCTACCTCAGATCTGAAGGCAAGATCTTTGTTGCCAAGAACGGACTCTTTCTAGAGAAAGAGTTTCTCTCGAAAGAAGTGAGTGGGAGGAAAGTAGAACTTGATGAAGTGTTACCTCTTGAACCGGCAAATGGCGCAACTCAAGAAAATGTTCCTGAGGTGCCTGCACCGACTAGAGAGGAAGTTAATGATAATGATCAAGATACTTCTGATCAAGCTCCTACTGAAATTCGAAGGTCCACAAGGACACGTTCCGCACCAGAGTGGTACGGCAACCCTGTCTTGGAAATCATGTTGTTAGACAACGGTGAACCTTCGAACTATGAAGAAGCGATGGCGGGCCCGGATTCCGACAAATGGCTAGAAGCCATGAAATCCGAGATAGGATCCATGTATGAAAACAAAGTATGGACTTTGACTGACTTGCCCGTTGAACGGCGAGCCATAGAAAATAAATGGATCTTTAAGAAGAAGACAGACGCGGATGGTAATGTGACCATCTATAAAGCTCGGCTTGTCGCTAAGGGTTATCGACAAGTTCAAGGGGTTGACTACGATGAGACTTTCTCACCGGTAGCGAAGCTAAAGTCCGTCCGAATCATGTTAGCAATTGCCGCATTCTACGATTATGAGATATGGCAAATGGACGTCAAAACGGCATTCCTTAATGGTTTCCTTAAGGAAGAATTGTATATGATGCAGCCGGAAGGTTTTGTCGATCCTAAGAATGCTGACAAGGTGTGCAAGCTCCAACGCTCGATTTATGGGCTGGTGCAAGCATCTCGGAGTTGGAACATTCGCTTTGATGAGATGATCAAAGCGTTTGGGTTTACACAGACTTATGGAGAAGCTTGCGTTTACAAGAAAGTGAGTGGGAGCTCTGTAGCATTTCTCATATTATATGTGGATGACATACTTTTGATGGAAAATGATATAGAACTCTTGGACAGCATCAAGGCCTACTTGAATAAGAGTTTTTCAATGAAGGACCTTGGAGAAGCTGCTTATATATTAGGCATCAAGATCTATCGAGATAGATCGAGACGCCTCATAGGTCTTTCACAAAGCACATACCTTGATAAGATATTGAAGAAGTTCAATATGGATCATTCTAAGAAGGGGTTCTTACCTGTGTTACAAGGTGTGAAATTGAGCTCAGCTCAATGTCCGACCACGGCAGAAGAGATAGAAGAGATGAGTGTCATCCCCTATGCCTCGGCCATAGGGTCTATTATGTATGCCATGCTGTGTACCAGACCTGATGTAAACCTTGCCGTAAGTTTGGTAGGAAGGTACCAAAGTAATCCCGGCAAGGAACACTGGACAGCGGTCAAGAATATCCTGAAGTACCTGAAAAGGACTAAGGAAATGTTTCTCATTTATGGAGGTGATGAAGAGCTCGTCGTAAAGGGTTACGTCGACGCTAGCTTCGACACAGATCTGGATGACTCTAAGTCACAAACCGGATACGTGTATATGTTGAATGGTGGAGTAGTGAGTTGGTGCAGCTGCAAGCAGAGCGTCGTGGCGGGATCTACATGTGCAGCGGAGTACATGGCAGCCTCGGAGGCAGCACATGAAGCAATATGGGTGAAGGAGTTCATCACCGACCTAGGAGTCATACCCAATGCATTGGGGCCAATCAAACTCTTTTGTGACAACACTGGAGCTATTGCACTTGCCAAGGAGCCCAGGTTTCACAAGAAGACAAGGCACATCAAGCGTCGCTTCAACTCCATTCGTGAAAATGTTCAAAATGGAGACATAGAGATTTGTAAAGTACATACGGACCTGAATGTAGCAGATCCGTTGACTAAACCTCTCCCTAGAGCAAAACATGATCAACACCAGAATTCCATGGGTGTTCGATTCATCACAATGTAACTAGATTATTGACTCTAGTGCAAGTGGGAGACTGTTGGAAATATGCCCTAGAGGCAATAATAAAAGCATTATTATTATATTTCCTTGTTCATGATAATTGTCTTTATTCATGCTATAATTGTATTATCCGGAAATCGTAATACATGTGTGAATAACAGACACCAACATGTCCCTAGTAAGCCTCTAGTTGACTAGCTCGTTGATCAACAGATAGTCATGGTTTCCTGACTATGGACATTGGATGTCATTGATAACGAGATCACATCATTAGGAGAATGATGTGATGGACAAGACCCAATCCTAAACATAGCACAAGATCATATAGTTCGTTTGCTAGAGTTTTCCAATGTCAAAGTATCTTTTCCTTAGACCATGAGATCGTGTAACTCCCGGATACCGTAGGAGTGCTTTGGGTATACCAAACGTCACAACGTAACTGGGTGACTATAAAGGTATACTACGGGTATCTCCGAAAGTGTCTGTTAGGTTGACATGGATCAAGACTGGGATTTGTCACTCCATATGACGGAGAGGTATCACAGGGCCCACTCGGTAATGCATCATCATAATGAGCTCAAAGTGACCAAGTGTCTGGTCACGGGATCATGCATTACGGTACGAGTAAAGTGACTTGCCGGTAACGAGATTGAACGAGGTATTGGGATACCGGCGATCGAATCTCGGGCAAGTAACATATCGATTGACAAAGGGAATTGCATACGGGGTTGATTGAATCCTTGACATCGTGGTTCATCCGATGAGATCATCGTGGAGCATGTGGGAGCCAACATGGGTATCCAGATCCCGCTGTTGGTTATTGGCCGGAGAGTCGTCTCGGTCATGTCTGCTTGTCTCCCGAACCCGTAGGGTCTACACACTTAAGGTTCGGTGACGCTAGGGTTGTGAAGATATGTATATGCAGGAACCTGAATGTTGTTCGGAGTCCCGGATGAGATCCCGGACGTCACGAGGAGTTCCGGAATGGTCCGGAGGTAAAGAATTATATATAGGAAGTGCTGTTTCGGCCATCGGGACAAGTTTCGGGGTTATCGGTATTGTACCGGGACCACCGGAGGGGTCCCGGGGGCCCACCGGGTGGGGCCACCTGTCCCGGGGGGCCACATGGGCTGTAGGGGGTGCGCCTTGGCCTAGATGGGCCAAGGGCACCAGCCCCACTAAGCCCATGCGCCTAGGGTTTCCATGGGGAGGAGTCCCACTAGTGGAAGGCACCCCGAGGTGCCTTGGGGGGGAGGGAAACCTTCCCTTGGCCGCCGCACCTAGGAGATTGGATCTCCTAGGCTGCGCACCACCCCCCCTTGGCCCTCCTATGTATAGTGGAGGAGAGGAGGGACTTCATACACCAGCCCCTGGCGCCTCCCTCTCTCCCCGTTATGTCTCTCTCTCGTAGTATAGGCGAAGCCCTGCTACTGTGACGCCCTGCATCCACCACCACGCCGTCATGCTGTTGGATCTTCATCAACCTCTCCTTCCCCTTGCTGGATCAAGAAGGAGGAGACGTCTCCCGTCCCGTACGTGTGTTGAACGCGGAGGTGCCGTCCGTTCGGCGCTTGGTCATCGGTGATTTGGATCACGTCGTGTACGACTACATCATCACCGTTCTTTGAACGCTTCCGCACGCGATCTACAAGGTATGTAGATGCATCTGATGACTCGTTGCTAGATGAACTCCTAGATAGATCTTGGTGAAACGAGTAGGAAAATTTTTGTTTTCTGCAACGTTCCCCAACAGGAACTTCTTTCCTTGCTTCTATTCTTGTAAAACTTGTTGAAGTTCTTCACCATTAGGCTCAATTCTTCATTGAAGTTTTGTTTCTCACTTGATGATGTGGGAGCATCACATGAGGCTTTGTAAGCACCATTTGACTTGTTGTGAAGCTCTTCCTTATCCTTGAGTGACATCTCATGAGCAACAATCCTTCCAGTGACTTCCGTTGGCTTGAGATCTTTGTAATTGGGCATCATTTGGATCAATGTGGACACGGTATCATATTTTCCATACAAGGCTCTTAGGATCTTCTTGATGATGAATCTATCGGTCATCTCTTCACTTCCGAAGCCGACAATCTCATTTGTGATGAGAGCAAGCCTAGAGTACATATCAGCGACACCTTCACTATCCTTCATTTTGAACTTGTCAAGTTGACTTTGAAGCACACCCAATTTGGATTCCTTGACGGAGTGGGTACCTTCGTGCATATCAATCAATGTATCCCAAATTTCCTTTGCATTCTCAAGACGGCTAATTTTGTTGAATTCTTCGGGGCACAATCCGTTGAAGAGAATATCGCAAGCTTGAGCAATGTATTGCAGCATCTTCAACTCTTCCACGCTAGCCTCACAGTTCGGTTCTCTCCCATCAAAGAATTCATCTTGCAAGCCAATACATACACACAATAGCCCAAACGGCGGGGTTATGCCCAAGAATATGAATTTTCATCTTATGCTTCCAACTAGCAAAATTAGTACCATCAAAGTAAGGACCTCTACGGTGGTAATTTCCATCACTAGACGCCATACTCTCCTAGGTTGTGAAACCAAGCTATGATCACCAAAGCTATGGAAATCAAGGCAAATGGAGACCAAATCTCTGATACCACTTGTAGGATCGAAAGTATATCTAGAGGGGGGTGATTAGACTACTTAACCAAATAAAAATTTAGCCTTTTCCCAATTTTAAGTCTTGGCAGATTTTAGCAACTTAGCGCAAACAAGTAATCAACCTACACATGCAATTTTAAGAGTATAGCAACGGAATGTAAAAAAATTGCATATGAAGGTAAAGGGAGGAGTTTGGAGGGAGCAAACGCAATGTAGACACAGAGATTTTTGGCATGGTTCTGATAGGTGGTGCTATCGTACATCCACATTGATGGAGACTTCAACCCACGAAGGGTAACAGTTGCACGAGTCCACGAAGGGCTCCACCCACAAAGGGTCCACGAAGAAGCAACCTTGTCTATCCCACCATGGCCATCGCCCACGAAGGACTTGCCTCACTAGGGTAGATCTTCACGAAGTAGGCGACCTCCTTGCTCGTACAAACTCCTTGGTTCAACTCCACAATCTTCGCGGAGGCTCCCAAGTGACACCTAACCAATCTAGGAGACACCACTCTCCAAAAGGTAATAGATGGTGTGTTGATGATGAACTCCTTGCTCTTGTGCTTCAAGTGATAGTCTCCTCAACACTAAACTCTCCCTCTCATAGGATTTGATTTGGTAGAAAGATGATTTGAGTTGAAAGCAACTTGAGGAAGGCTAGAGATCAAGATTTATATGGTTGGATTGGAATATCTTGACCTCAACACAAGTGTAGGTGGTTCCCTCTCGGAAAATGTATGTTGGAAGTGTAGGCATTTCTGATGGCTCTCTCCACGAATGAAGAGTGGGTGGAGGGGTATATATAGTCTCCACACAAAATCTAACCGTTACACACAAATCACCAAACTCAGTGGGACTGAATCATATAACTCGGTCGGACCGATTTAGTTCAAAATGTGAACGTTAGGATTTTTGGTGGGACCGATATGTCAACTCGGTGGGACCGATTCCATTAGGGTTAGGGCATAACGTAATCTCGGTGAGACCGATTACACAAACTCGGTGGGACCGATTTTGGTAATAGGCAAACTCGGTGGGACCGATTCGCTCATCTCGGTTAGACCGAAACGTTACGAAGGGGAAACAGAGAGTTTGCATTGCAATCTCGGTGGGACCAACCGCTCATCTCGGTTGGACCGAAACATTACGAAGGTAAACAGAGAGTTTGCAATCCCATCTCGGTGAGACCGAGATCCCTATCGGTGAGACCGATGTGACTAGGGTTTCTGGCAGTAGCTATGTCAAGTGAACTGGGTGGCGCCGGATAGAAGATTTCGGTGGGGCCGAGTTTGACTTTTGGTTTGGGACATATGTGGATATGGGAAAGTAGTTGAGGGTTTTTGGAGCATATCACTAAGCATTTTGAGCAAGCAACTCATTAAGCGACACCTCAGCCCCTTTTAATAGTATTGGCTTTTCCTATGGACTCAATGTGATCTTGGATCACTAAAAGTAAAATGTAGAGTCCTGTGCTTTGAGCTTGAGCCAATCTTTTGTCCTTAGCATTTTGAGGGGTCCACTTTCTAATCCATGCCATGCCAATCATTGAGCTTTTCCTGAAATATTTATCTTCAAGTAGCATTAGCTCAATGAGTTATATGTTGTTAGGAATTACCAAAACCACCCAGGGATAGTTGCACTTTCAGAAAGTTAGCAATTTCTTTAAAAACTCTAGAGGCCTTAGGCAAGGTGAACCAACCTCTCCCATCATCTTCAATTTTGTGGCGGACGCCCTTTCTAATATTCTGTCTAGGGTCGCGGGTGAGGGAGTCCTGGATTATGGGGTCCTCAAGTGTCCAGATTACGTGATGTGGGCCGGACAGATGGGTCGTGAAAATACAAGATAGAAGGCCTTCCCTCGTGTCCGGATGGGACTCTCCTTGGCGTGGAAGGCAAGCTTAGCGTGCGGATATGAATATTCCTTTCTCTGTAAACCGACTATATACAACCCTAGCCCCCTCTGGTGTCTATATAAACCGAAGGGTTTAGTCCGTAGAGACATAGTCATAATCATACAGGCTGGACAATTAGGGTTTAGCCATTACGATCTCGTGGTAGATCAACTCTTGTAACCCCTATACTCATCAAAGTCAATCAAGAAGGACGTAGGGTGTTACCTCCATCAAGAGGGTTCGAACCTGGGTAAACATTGTGTCCCTGTCTCCTATTACCATCGATCCTTAGAGCACAGTTCGGGACCCCCTACCTGAGATCTACCGGTTTTGACACCGACAGCTGGGGCTGGCCACATTATTCCTGTTAGCTCCCATCTTATTCCGCAAGGGATTACACACCTTCAGTATGCTGATGATACAATTATTATGGTGGAACTTAATGATCAATGCATTGCCCACCTCAAATTTCTTCTTCTTTGCTTCGAGGCACTCTTTGGTCTAAAAATCAGCATCTCCAAAAGTGAAGCCATTGTCACTGGGGTCTCAGACACCAATGCCTTACACGTTGCCCGATTACTGAATTGCTCTCTTGGCTCCTTTCCTCTTAAGTATCTGGGTCTACCAATAACCTCTGGCAAGCTCTTGGCTAAAGACTTTACCCCTACGGTGGCTAAAGTTGGCAATCGTGTCATGCCCCGAAGGGGCAGATATAATACCCAGGCAGGTAAAGTGGCCTTGATTAATGCATGCCTTTCTTCTCTACCTATGTTCCTTATGGGTTTCTATCTGCTAACTAATGGCACTCACACTGGGTTTGATAAACATAGAGGTGCCTTTTATTGGAACGTGGCTGACAACAAACGCAAGTATCGCATGATCAGATGGGACTTTATTTGCAGACCAAAAAGCCTTGGGGGCTGGGTATCATCAACACTTTAGTCATGAACAAATGCTTGATCATCAAATGGTGGTGGAAGATCATGACCATCACCTCGGATAAGCCTCTTTGGTACAACATCCTCAAAGCTAAATATTTCCCTTCTTCTAGCCCTATGTTTGCCCGTGCCTCGGGGGCCTCTTAGTTCTAGAAAGACCTTGTTAAACTTAGGCCTATTTTCCAAGGCCTCGTTAAGTTTGTTATTCACAATGGTAGATCCACCAGATTCTGGCTCGATTGGTGGTGCGGTTCAACCACGCTGGCAAATTCTTTTCCTGTTCTTTTCTCATATTGCCCTGACCCTGAGATCTCAATCTTTGAGCTCTCTGCCAATAATTGGGATCTGCAACTGCATCGCTCTCTCTCTCCTAAAGAGTTGGTTGACTGGCAGCGCCTTGTTGCCTTCTTCCCTATGCTCTCGGAGGAGGAGGAGGACACGGTGGTTTGGCCCCACTCCCCTTCTGGTCGTTTTTCTGTGAGATCGTTATATGGTAAGCTGATTTCTGGATCCATCACTTCCAAATTCAAGTGGATCTGGAGGGCTTGTATCCCTCCTAAAATTAAGATTTTCCTCTGGCAAGCTTCTCGCGGGCAGTTGCCAGCTGGGGATCAGATCCGCAAACGTAATGGCCCTGGGTCTGACTGCTGCGCCCTCTGTGGGCTAAGAGAAGACACGGCGCATATTTTCTTTAATTGTGTTCTGGCTAAACTTTTTTGGTGTTGTATCAGATCTTGGTTGTGTGTTTCCGGGAGACCGTCCTCATTCTCAGACCTTCGACTCTTGGCCAAAAAACAGGTTGGGGCCCAGAGGAGAATATTTTGGGTAGGCTTTGCAGCGATGTGTTGGACTCTTTGGACGACGAGAAACAAATTTACTATTGAACATGTTTTTCCTGCTAAACTGGCTGATTGCTTATTTAGAACTTGCATATTCTTGGAGATTATTGATTAAGGAGGAGGATAGGGATGCATTCGATATGATGATATCCAAGATTCAGGCTTCAGCTATCTCCCTTTCTCCAGTTCAAGCCGGTAGTTAGGAGTTGTTGGCCCTGATGTTGTTGCCTTTAGTATCTCCGGCCTGCGTGCCATGTACTGGCCTGGGAGCCATGTACGTTTTACTTTAACCTCTGTGGTTCTGGTTGATACTCTGTGTGTGCTCTATGAATGTTTGTTGTGGTCTGTTATGACTCTGACTGGTGGCTTTATTTATAAAGTCGGGCTCTAGCCTTTTCTCTAAAAAGAAGACATGATTGTTTTATTAGTATGCTCGAAGTATTATTATTTTTTATGTCAATATTAAACTTTTGTTTTGAATCTTATAGATCTGAGCATTCATGCCACAATAAGAAGAATTGCATTGATAAATATGTTAGGTGGCAGTCCACATCAAAAATTCTGTTTTATCATTTACCTACTCGAGGACGAGCAGGAATTAAGCTTGGGGATGCTTGATACGTCTCCAACGTATCTATAATTTTTTATTATTCCATGTTATTAAATTATCTGTTTTGGATGTTTTATATGAATTAATATGTTATTTTATATTATTTTTGGGACTAACCTATTAACTAAACCCGGGCATGGGCAGCCCAACCCGACGACCCGGCCCGAGCCCGGCCCGAAAAACCCGGGCTAGGCCGGGCCAGGCTCGTGCTTTGTTTTGCAGCATGAAAGATAGTTTGGGCCGGGCTCGGGCTTCATTTTTCTGTATTTCGGGCCGGGCTTCGGGCCGGGCTTGCACGTGCGCGTACTAAAAAACAGCATTTGGGCCGGGCTTTCGGGCCGGGCTCGGGCTTGAAAACAGGGAGTATTTCAGGCTTCGGGCCGGGCTCGGGCTTAAAAAATGAAGGTCGGGCTTTTACAAGCCCGGACCGAAACCAGGCCTGGCCCGACGTTTGCCCGGGTTTACTATTGACCTAGTGCCCAGTGCCAGTTTTTGTTTTTTCCTTGTTTTGGTCTTTTACAGAAAATCAATACCAAACAGAAGGAAACTTTTTGACGATTTTTCTTGGACAACAAGACACCTAGGAAGCTTCAGGAGGAGGCCACAAGACCCACGAGGAGGCCACAAGCCCTAGGGGCACGTCACAAGGGGGCACCCCCTAGGCTTGTGGGCCCCTCGTGGCTCTCCTAACCCTAACTCCAGCACTATAATTCCCAAATATTTCCTTTACATCAAAGGGCACACCAAAAATACTTTTCCACCACCGCAAGCTTCTGTTCTCGTGAGATCCCCTCTTGGGGCCTTTTCCGGCACTCCACCGGAGGGGGATTCGATCATGGAGGGCCTCTACACCAACCTTGCTGCCCTTTCGATAATGCGTGAGTAGTTTACCATGGACCTCAGGGTCCATAGCTAGTAGCTAGATGGATTCTTCAATCTCTTTGATCTTCAATACAATGTTCTCCTCGATGTTCTTGGAGATCTATTCGATGTAATCTTCTTTTGCGGTGCGTTTGTTGAGATCCGATGAATTGTGGATTTATGATCAGATTATCTATGAATATTATTTGAGTCTTTTTTGCACTTTTTTATGCATGATTAAGATAGATTTGTATTTCTCTCTGATCTATCGATTTGGTTTGACCTACTAGATTGGTTTTTCTTGCAATGGGAGAGGTGCTTTGTGATGGGTTCAATCTTGTGGTGTCCTCACCCAGTGACAGTAGGGGTAACAAGGCACGTATTGTATTGTTTCCATTAAGGATAAAAAGATGGGGGTTTTACCATATTGATTGGATCTATCCCTCTACATCATGTCATCTTGCTTAAGGCATTACTCCGTTCTTATGAACTTAATACTCTAAATGCATGCTGGATAGCGGTCGATGTGTGGAGTAATAGTAGTAAATACAAAATTGTTTCGATCTACTTGTCACGGACGTGATGCCTATATTCATGATCATTGCCTTAAATATCGCCATAAATTTGCGCTTTCTATCAATTGCTCAACAGTAATTTGTTTACCCACCGTATGCTTTCTTCAAGAGAGAAGCCTCTAGTGAAACCTATGCCCCCCGGGTCTATTTTCCATCATGTATTTTCATATCTATAAAACCAAAAACCCAAAAATAACTTGCTGCAATTTATTTATATTTACTTTATTTTGCCTTTTACTTATCTTTTATATCTATCTCTATTAGATCTCACTCTTGCAAGTGACCGTGGAGGAATTGACAACCCCTTTTTCGCGTTGAGTGCAAGTGTTTGTTAATTTGTGCAGGTGCATATATTGGGGACTTGCTTGTGCCTCCTACTGGATTGATACTTTGGTTATTAACTAAGGGAAATACTTATCTCTACTTTGCTGCATCACTCTTTCCTCTTCAAGGGAAAAATCAATACAAGCTCAAGAAGTAGCAGGTGCAAGTCCACCGTCGACTCGCAACTGAACCAAACTTTTTTTCTAGTTGTAAGTCCACCCTCGACTCGCAACTAGGCCGTGACAAATTTTTGTCCTATTTGCAATTCCACCATGGACTCGCAACCGAACCAATCTTCTTTTCTTATTTTCTTTTTACCTTTTGCTTTCTTTTTTCATTTGTGTGTTTCAAATTTGTAAACTTTTTCAATTCATTCATTTCTTATTTTTATTTTTTTTCTCTTTTCCATTTTTTATTTTTTATTTTCTAAAAACCCATGAATTTTCCTCATCGCTCTTAGTTGACTATCCACCACCAAACAAGGGTTTTTTGTTTCAGTTGCAAGTCCACTCTCAACTTGTAACTGGGGTCCAATCATTCTTTTTGTCCTAGTTGAAATCACACCATTAACTCGCAACCTAGACCTCACCATTTTGTGTGTGTGTCATTTGTAAGTCCACCCTCAACTAGCAACTGGGGTCCGTAACTTTTTTTTGTTCCAGTTACAAGTCCACCCACGACTCGCAACTACAGCCCAACATATTTTAGTCCCAGTTGCAAGTTCATCCTCGACTCGCAACTGGAGCCCGGTCTTTCTTTGTCACAATTGCAAATCCACCCTCGGCACCCAACTGGGGCACGATGTTTTTTTCCAGTTGCAAGTCCACACTCGACTCGCAACTGGGGCCAGACCTTTTTTTGTCTCAGTTGCAATCCCACACTCGACTCGCAACTAGGGCCCAAACTTCTTTTGTCTCAGTTGCAAGTCCACCATCGACTCGCAACTGAACCAAACCTTTTTCCCCTAGTTGCAAGTCATCCTCTACTCGCTACTGGGCCCTGAGAATTGTTTTGTCCTAGTTGCAAGTCCACCGTCGACTCGCAACTGGACCAAACTCTTTTTTTTCTAGTTGCAAGTCCACCCTCGACTCGCAACTAGGCCCTAAGGTTTGTTTTGCCCTAGTTGCAATTCCACCATTGACTCGCAATTGAACCAGTTTTTTTCCAAGTTGCAAGTCAATCGTCGACCCGCAACTAGGCCCTCGGAATTTTTTGTTCCAGTTGCATGTCCACTCTTGACTCGCAACTCGGGTCCGACCTTTTTTTGTCCTAGTTGCAATCTCACGCTCAACTCGTAACTAGGGCTTGGCCATTTTTTCTCCCAATTACAATCCCACCTTCTCTCAACTAGGGCTCGATCTTTTATTTTTATTTTTAATTTATTTTTGTTCAATTTGTAACAAATGTTTTCAATATATGATTTCTTTAATTATTATTATAACTTAATTGTTATATCTGTTTACTTTTTTAGTTTTCACTGGTTGTTCTTTTATTCTCCTTTTCTTTGTTTCTTTCTTGGTTTCCTTTTTTCTTTCTTGGTTTCCTTTTTTTTCTTTCTTGGGTTTTACTGCTTCCATTTTTTGCGTTGGTTCCTTTGTTTTTTTTCGGGTTTCATTGTTTTTTTCTTGATTTTTATCGGGTTTTTTGTTTTCCTTTATTTATTTCTTGGTTTTCATTGTTTCATTCTTTTTCATAGGTTTTCTTCAGTTTTCATTTTCTTTTTTTTTTGTTTTCTTTGGTTTTCCTTTTTTGGGTTTTATTGGGTTTCTTCATTTTTCTTTGTTCTTTTGTCGATTTTCATCGGTTCCTTTTTTTCAACACATGTGAACTTTTGTAATGCACATTCTTTTTTTGCGGGTGTTGTAATACACATTTAACATTTTTTGTATACATTAAAAACATATTGTATATACATGTTTAACTTTTTGACATACATGATTAACATTTTTTTTCCTTCTTTATTTTTTTAAATCCATGATTTTTTTTAAATGATTTAGCAATGCCCCACCGTCGAGTAGCTAACAGGTCAGTACTTTAATCACTCGATGCATGCACTAGTCCCATTACACCAACATGCAAGGTACTGTAGTGCTGCGAAGCACCCGCATTCATGGCAACTATAGCAAAAGAGTGCATCGCCAGAATGTAAAGATATTGTAGCGTTCTGTATTTGTCTTCACTGTGTCCTACTGTTGTTTGATAGCGACGCGCCAGAGTCATAGCGCGCACGAGCCCGCCGCACGGGACGGTCGTTGTGGGACGTCCACTATTAAATTTATTCGTGTTTTTCAAAAACTGTTCGGAATTTTCAAATGTGTCCACACTTTAGAAACTGTTTGGGGTTTTTCAAAAATTGTTGATGTTTTCAAATTTTATTTGTGAAGAAATTGTTTGGAATACAAAATTTTGTTCTTATTTTTCAAAAAATGTTTGGAATTAAAAATTGTATTCCTATTTGATTTTTTCCAAAAATTTAAATTACTTGGGTTTTCAAATATAATCAACATTTTTAATTTGTTCACAATTTGCAAAAAATGAGATTTTTTTAAAAAAATCAAAAATGTCTTCTAATGTTGATGTTGTATTATGTTATTTAAATTTCTCGCTTTGTAAATGACAATAGGTCAATAGCAGTCATCAGCTGGAGTGTTAGGAGCTGGCGTTCCTCAGTGCCAGGTGCCGAGTTTGATTCCTATGAAGAGCACTGGCTGATGTCACAACCGAGATAGTCACACCCATCTTCAGCAAGTGGGTGTTGCCGAGGGAATTGCCACCTCTTGTTGTATTTATGGTGGGTTTGCAGACATGCAACTCATGGTGATACTTTTCCTCCCATCACAACCTGGAGAGCTATGAAACATGGTTTTAGTTTGGCAGCATTCGCTCGGTTTGCACCATATCATTGCAGAATCAAACTCCTTGAAAGTTGTTAATGCACCCACATGAACAAACTATTGATGGATAGAAGCTGCGGCAATATATGCGAATTGTATGGATCTATTTGTGGAGATTGGAAACGTTCATTTTAAACATTGTTTACGTGAAGCAAAAATCATACCGCTCAAGAGATTGCTAGATTTTGTTTTGAGAGTACGCTTTCTTGTAACTGGATGGATGGACATCCTGATTTTATTTTTAACTCTCTAAATGTTATTTGAGGTCAATAAAGTAGCCATGATACGTATCTAGAGCCAGGGTTCCGCCTCCTCCTCCTCCTCTAAGAAAGAAAGTTAGGGTTTGTGCCTCTCGCCGGCTCCGGCGCAGGTCCGCCTCGTCTCCGGTGGGCCTAGGGCCATGGAGGCGCGGTGGATCCTGGCAAGGGCTGGCGGGAGGGCTCTGTTTTTAGTCGTTTTTTTAATCTTGTTAGGGTTTGTGTTCTACTCAGGAAGGTGAGACGGTGGCGGCTCCTGAAGATGGAATAAAAGTCTCCCCTCTTAGCCCCCGTTTAGACGGTGCATCTAGCATCATTGGTGGGTGTGTGGAGGTGTGTCTCCGGCAGATCTATCTTTGGTGGATTTGCTCGGATCTCGTTTTTGTTCGTCTACATTCGTGTGGTTTAGATCCTTCCAATCTACGTTATTTTTCATCAGCGGCGGTTGCTGTTCTGAGGTGCTGGTCCTATGGAGCTTTAGCACCACGACTTCCCGACTGTCTACTACAACAAGTTGTGCTCAGCTCCCGCGATGACGGCGGCGCGCCTTCGGCTCGCTTCGGTGCTTGTAGTTGTCGCTAGGTCGTTTACGGATCTGGATGTAATTCTTATTTCTGGTGTTCGTTGTACTGTCATGATTGAAGATGAATAGATTGAAAGTTTTCGCGCAAAAAAATAAAATAAAATAGCCATGATGGTGTTCCTTAAAAAAACTTGGACCAAAAATACCATTGTTGTTAAGCTACCGACATGAACGGGTCACCACACAATCAGCAAAAGCTTAAATTAACACAACCCATGCTATTATTAGGTCTTCCAGCAAAAAGACCTAAAACTTTTGCACAAAATTACCCACTAAACTAACCACCAGACCAAACATTGCAACCCTACGACCCAAACCGTCACTAGCCATCTCCCTTGGATCATTCGTAGCCTCCAAGATCTACTTACCATTGAGAATCATTCATAGCTTGCTCCTCCATCCGTCCATCGTCTTCCACAAATCATCGTCTCCCGATCACACACCGACATATCGACCGAGCGATCACAACGGGCTCCTGCGAGCGAGCGGCGCGATCATGGCGTACCGGGTGCTGGAGGTGACGCTGATCTCGGCCAAGGACCTGAAGAAGGTGACGATGTTCTCCAAGATGCGCGTGTACGCAGTGGTGTCCATCTCCGGCGGCGACCCGAGGACGCCGACGCACAGGACGCACTCGGACCGGCACGGCGGCCGGAACCCCATGTGGCACGCGCCGCTGCGGTTCCCCATCCCGACCGCCGCCGACCCGCGGGGGCTGGCGCTGCACGTGCTCCTCCGCGCCGAGCGCTCCTTCGGTGACCGCGACGTCGGCGAGGTGGTGGTGCCGGTGCAGGACCTCGTCGCCGTGGCGCCGCCCGCCGGCGAGCATCGGCACCTCAGCTACCAGGTGCGCAGCCCGATGAGCGGCCGGAAGCGCGGCGTGCTCCACATCTCCTACAGCCTCTCCGACGCGCCTGCCCCCACGGCGGCGGCGCCGGGCGACGCGCAGTACATGCAGACGAACGCGGCGGCCAAGGCCGGCGCCGACCCGGTGACCGCGTACCCGCCGTACCACCACCAGCAGCACGCCGTGCCGCCGTACGGCTACAATCCGCCGTACGGGTACGCGGGGGCGTCGTACGGCTACGGCCCCGCCGCGGCCGCTCCCTACGGGTACGGCGCGCCGTCCGCCGCGGCGGCCAGGCAAGACGGAGGCGTCGGGATGGGCTCCGGGTTCGGGATGGGGCTCCTCGGCGCGGCGGTCGGCGGGATGATGATGGGCCTCGGCGATGGCGTGGGCGAGATCATCGCCGACTCGGACATGAGCATGGACGGCTGCTTCTGATCCGCGTCCGACGCGTCTTGCATGCATGCATACACGCACGGCTCACTTAGAACACGTAGTACGTTGGCCAATCACAGTGCTGCTCGATCCCTTGGAAGCATTGGACCGACTCGTGCGCGCGCGCGCGTATTCAAGTGCGTTGCGATTTTCTTTTGATCCTCAGAGAAACTGCTTGTGAGTTGTGATTGTGACGACGTGAAAATGATCCACGACTTTGACGCAGTCGCCACTCTCCTTCTAGGGGTTTTCCAATAAATAAACTTAGCTTCATTGCCATCCGCGCGCCCATCCCGGCAATCTCGTTCGAGGTACATAGCCAATGTTTTGCAGTGATGCTGCGAATGACATCGTTTACGTGTTGAACTGATGAAGTCAACTTTATCAGGACTCTTTAGTTGTACTTGTATCAGGGATCTTACAATGTGTATATTTAAGCTTTTTTATCTAATTAAGTCAAAAGAAATTAATAGAAGGTAATGCAAAGTGCATTCAATTCTGCCGCTTCTTTTTATTGGCAGAAAATTAAGTACGAGAGAAGCTTTAATGATATCAAACATCGTGGTCTCGAGCTCCTTCATGAAAGCTTAGGTCTCAAGCTCCTGCAATGTTGATGGTTTTTTTTGTCGTTACCTTATTCAAGGCGTTGATCGGATATGCTTGTATTGGGTTTTTGTGGTGAAAATCTAGTTTTTCGCATTGAGTGGTTGGATCCGGTGATGCCGCCTTCCTCAAGGCGTTGATGTGGAAGAAGCTTGTCGTCCGTGTAATGCCATAAGATGATTGATGCGCATCTGGTTATCGCATAGATTTCAATCGCAGATTTGGTCATTTTTTCTTGTTTTTTCTCTCGTTTACACATAGCTTTGGTTTTATAGGACTTTGCTATTTGTTGGTTTGTTATTTGTGTATGTGTTGATGTTGATATTGATTGTGTGCTTTGATGCATCTAAGGGCCTCTCCGACGCCGATCCCAAACCAGACACCGCATTTCTCGGCGTACAGGGAGGCCGGTCCACAGGCACGAATGCGAGAGCTGGCCATCCAAAGCTAACCGCATTAGTCGCTTGGCAGTAATCGACCGACAATGTTAAGCCCACCAAGCTTGGCTTCAACAGGAGGGGAGGAGCGATGGCTTTCATGAGATACAAGCGTCGGCGACCTCCCATGTGCTACTCTTCCTCGCTGCCGGCAGTGCTTACGGATGTGCCGACTTCGTGGTCATGGCGGCGGGGCGCAGCCGAGCTGGCTTGCTTGTCTTCGTCCTCACTCTTGTCGAACACCTCATCCGCCGCCTCGCCGAACCCCATGTATACGGCTTCTAACTCCGCCTGACGTTAGCGGTACCGCCAGCGGTTGCGGCGGATCTCGCTGGCGGAGCGATAGGACTTGAGCAGTGCCTCCTGCTCAGGCACGTCATCGTCCGGCGCAATGGCTATGCCGGCCTTGCGTAACTCCTCTGTATCGGTGCTCATCGTGGAGGCGGAGGTTGTAGACCTGGTCGGCCTGCGCCTACCAGAACACTGCCTCCTGCTCCTCTAGCACCATGTCCACATAGTGAGCACGGCCTCGCCCATGATGATGCCGACAGTGACCGGCGAGGGGGGTGGCGCCGACTCGTCCTTGGTCGCGTCCTCCATTGGGATGTCTGCAACGCGCCTCCGCTTGCATGTCGGCTTGCAATGGCGGCGATCTCCTATTTCTGCTCGGACGAGAGGTTGTCCCAGACAGCTTTGATTTGGAGTTCGAGGAGGCTATGACGGGCGTTGTGCAGAGAGGATGAAGGAAGTGGAGGATGATAAATGCGGTTATGGCTGGGCCCGTGGTTTATATAGCGGGAGGATGGCAGAGCAACTGGTGACGTGATTAGTGATGGGCAGCATACGAACAGATGGGTGGCACCGACTCACCGTTCATCGGCAATCGCACACATGTTTAATGCCGGTAGGCGGACAGACAAGCTGTTGTTCGAACATTGGGCAGCCGCATGTGCGGGGAAGCGGCGAGGGCGGCACTCTCGGCCAGCGTACCGTTTCAATGTCGGGGCGCTATGGAAGGTCGCGTCGCTCTGAGTCAACAAAAATGCGACACTAGTGCTCTGGAAAGGCGTTGACCTTTTCAGACAGAAACATATGTGTGGGTGCAGAAAAAGTATTTTGATAAGGCAAATTAGTAAGACACGGGAGTGGCAACAAACCGGACACCCGTCACCTTAGGAAAAAGGTTGTCCAGACTGCGAAACGGATCGATGCATGACGACGTTGAATGACAAACACGTCCGGATGGAGGGTTACCGGGTCAGATGCCCTAACTGTACTGTTATGGACAACTCGTCGACGCACCCGAGAAATATTCAGCACAATTTCGGAGGCACCTAATCCTGGCGTACTCACATCTTATTCGTGCAGGCTCTCTCAGTCTCAGCTGGAGTTGGGGGTGGCAGTAGTGAGATCGTCAGTTGGCAGATACGATCTGAGTTGTTGAACAAATTCGTCGATGTATCTCTCATGGCGTTCCTTGTCGGCCACGATCGCCTGCATCTTGAGGGCACCCGCCACAAATCCCCTCCTGGCTTCTCCGTCCAGCATGACGGTCCGGACCGCGGCCGCAACGCCATGGCGGTCGAACGACCCGTCGTCGTCGTCCCTCGCCACCTGCAACCCTACCTTCTTCGCCTCCATTTGGCGGGCATTCGGGCCCTGGTCCCCGAAGACGGGCAGCATGACGAGAGGGTGCCCGAACAGAAGCCCTTCGATGAGCGAGTTCCGGCCGCAGTGCGTCAGGAACGCGCCCACGGCGGCGTGCGCCAGGATGCTGATCTGGGGCACCCATCCCATGGTCACCACCCCATGGCCGCGGGTGCGGTCCTGGAAACCGGGGGGCAGGGCGTCGTCGTTGTCGAGGACGGCGCCGGCGGGCTTCCGCAGAGCCCAGAGGAAGCGTGTCCCGGCGAGCTCCAGCCCCAGGGCCAGCTCGTGCACCTGCTCAACGCTCAGCGGCACCTCGCTCCCCAGCGCGATGTACACGACGGAGTCGGGCGGCTGCTCTTCTAGCCAGCGTAGCGTGACGTGGTCCTCTGACGATCCGGCCGCGCGGCGCCTGCCGCCGTCGGCCGACGGCGGCAGGAGGCCCAGGGGCACGACCGGCTTGCCGAGGAGTGCCTCCACCAGCGGGAAGGTCTCGGGCTCCCACTCCACGCAGCTCCGGATGGCCAGGACCGTGCACCTCTCTTTCGCCAAGAACCAGCGCTGGGCGATGGACATACCCGACGCGCAGTCGTCGGCGTAAGACGGTGCCACGTCGTCCCGCTCGTAACGGGGCACGGCGAGGCGCACGGCCGCGGCCGCCTGTCCAAGCACGGAGGCAGCGGCGGCCTCGACGGGCTCCGACTCCAACGGTTGCTGGCGGGGCGCGGCAGCGAGCATAGCGGCCGTCGGCAGGAGCACCGCGCATGGCACCTTGTGGTCGAGGGCGGCGGCGGCGGCCCAGTGGTGGAAGCAGTCGGCGATGATCCAGTGCGGCCTCCTGCCGTCGTCCGCGCACGCGGCGGCAAGGAAGTCCGCGAAGGGCGCGGCGAGGCCGTCGAAGGCCTTCCAGTGGAGCTCCCGCTTCTCGTCGGGGACGTCGTTGGTGGACTCGGCGCCCTCGGGGAGGCCGTCGACGCGCGGCAGCGGCAGCGGGACGAGGTCAACGTTGCACGGCGACGCGGGCGGCGGGAGGCGAGCGAGGTTGCGCGGCGTGGAGACGAAAGCCACGCGGTGGCCGCGCGACGCCAGGCGCTCCGCGAGCTCCAGGTACGGGAGCAGATGGCCGAACGCCAGCCACGGGCAGATCACGATACGAAGCGGCCCGGTAGTTGAGAACCCGGCGTCCATGGCTAAGGGTGATCAGCTTGGTAGCAGTGCTCTGCTCACACGGCGATGGCAACGTATTTAATTTATCACCCGAGACCAGAGACCATAGATGATGGTAGGATCCTGTATAAAATATATCAATGATGGTAACATCTTCTAAAAAAAATATAGGGCGGCAACAACTTGTAAAAAATAAAGATATTATTTGTTTTGTTGGTATGTAAAAAATTAAGATATGCTGGTTACATCTTGTGAAAATTAATACTCCATGTGGAGTATACGATGGTAACATGCCACTAACCCCTCTTGTCAGGAGCTTTACATAAACCAACAGTTCCATGTACGAAAATTAAGTGTGGAGCTTGGTAGAGCCTTAAGAGGGAGTGAAACCTATTGAATGTTAATTGATTTTCAAAAGAAAGATGAAGGTGGATGATAATCCTACTATCTATAATGCTAGGCTTTTCGTGAAAGGATTTCTGCAAATTCAAGAAGTTCACTAAGACAAGACTTTAACGCTTGTCGGTATGCTTAAGTCTGTGCATATGTTGGTAATTGCTACCGTGGATCGGTAGAGAAGGAGAGCAAAGCACCTTAGGTGCTGCCATTGCCATTGCCAAGAATATATAGGCGCGGGGCGCCAGTACAACAAGGGCGCGGAGTGCCAGTACAACAGAGAGAGAGAGCGCGCAACTCTAGTACGTGCATGGGATCGTGGGTAGATGCATACAGTACGTGGGAGAGTGGAGAGAACTGCTAACACCCCGCCGCAGTTTGAGCGTCTGGCGGCCGGACGCACAAGCTGGACCAGAAATCTTGAAACGCCGCCATGGGCAGTCCTTTGGTGAGCACGTCGGCGAACTGTTGGAGGTTGGCACGTAGAGAACGCGCAGCTCGCCCAATGCCACTTTCTCGCGCACAAAGTGGATGTCGAGCTCGATGTGCTTGGTCCGGCGATGGTGGACGGGGTTGGCCGCCATGTAGACGGACGAGATGTTGTCGCAGAAGATGACGCTGGCGCGAGGTAGAGGTACAACGAGCTCGCCAAGCAGTTGACGGATCCAGCAGCTCTCAGCAACTGCGTTTGCAACCGCGCAGTATTTTGCCTCGGCGCTTGAGCGAGACACCGTCGCCTGTCATTTGGATGACCATGATACAAGCGAGTCGTCGAGGTACACAGCGTAGCCGGATGTCGACCGACACGTGTCTGGGCAGCCAGCCCAGTCCGCGTCGGAGTAGGCGACGAGGTCGAGGGAGCCGGACCATCGGAGATGGAGCCCATGTGATGAAGTGTCGCGTAGGTAGCGCAGGATGCGCTTGGCCAGCGCACGGTGGACGTCGCGGAGATCATGCATCACCAGACAACACTGTTGGACGGCGTAGGTGATGTCTGACCGAGTCATGGTCATATACTGGAGTGCGCCGACGATGCTGCGGTACTCAGAGGCGTCGGAGACGGGGGCACCATCACTGGCGGACAACTTGGCGCGCGTGTCGACCGGCGTTGGCGCCGGCTTACAGCCCTGCATGTTGGCGCGCTCGAGTAGTTCGTCGGCGTACTTGCTCTAGGAGAGGAAGAAGCCATCCGCGGTGCGAGTGACGGCGATCCCGAGGAAGTAGTGTAGAGGCCCGAGGTCTTTCATGGAGAACTCGGTCGACAGGAGCTGCTGGAGGTGTCGGAGAAGCGCCGTCGTCGAGGCGGTGAGCACAATGTCGTCTACGTACAACATGAGGTATGCAGTGACGGCGTCGGAGTGGAGCACGAAGAGCGACGGATCCGCCCGCGAACTGGTGAAGCCGAGGCTGTGGACGAAGGTGGCGAACCGACCAAACCAAGCCCGCGGCGCCTGCTTGAGCCCATAGAGTGACTTGTCCAGCAGACACACGTGCTCAGGGCGATCCGTGTCGACGAAGCCGGCCGGCCGCTGGCAGTATACCTGCTCGGAGAGATGCCCGTGGAGGAACGCGTTGTTGACGTCCATCTGGTGCACTGGCCACTGGCGCGTGGTGGCGATGGTGAGCACGACGCGGATTGTGGCCGCCTTGACCACCGGAGAGAATGTCTCGTCAAAGTCGACGCCGGGGCGCTGCGAGAAGCCGCGCACCACCCAGCGTGCCTTGTAGCGTTCGAGCGAGCCATCGGACTTGAGCTTGTGGCGGAAGAGCCATTTGCCGGTGACGATGTTGGCGCCGCGAGGTCGAGGGACGAGGCGCCACGTCCGGTTCTCCATGAGAGCCCTGTATTCTACCTGCATAGTAGAAAGCCAACAAGGATCTCGCATAGCCTCACGCACGGTTTTAGGGATGGGTGAGATGTTGGATGGAGTAGTAGCGACGTGGTGTTGTTCATACTTGGGATTAGGGAAGAATTTTCCAGCCTGAGCTCTTGTCTGCATTTTGTGTGTAGGTGCAGGAGGGGGTTGGCGTCGTGGTGCCTGTGGTGGCGAGGGGGGTGACCGCGGCGGACTGTGGTGGTGGCTGGGCTGGCGGGGAGGCATCCGGCATGACATGACGTGGGGTGGGAGGTGTTGGGTTTCGTAGTAATTTCAAAATTTTCCTACGCACACGCAAGATCATGGTGATGCATAGCAACGAGAGGGGGAGTATGATCTACATACCTAGTAGATCGACAACGGAAGCGTTTGGTTGATGTAGTCGTACGTCTCCACGATCCGACCGATCAAGCATCGAAACTACGGCACCTCCGAGTTCTAGCACACGTTCAGCTCGATGACAATCCCCGGACTCCGATCCAGCAAAGTGTCGGGGAAGAGTTCCGTCAGCACGACGGCGTGGTGACGATCTTGACGTTCTACTGCTGCAGGGCTTCGCCTAAGCACCGCTACAATATTATCGAGGACTATGGTGGCTGGGGCGCCGCACACGGCTAAGGAATAGATCACATGGATCAACTTGTGTCTCTCTGGGGTGCCCCTGCCTCCGTATATAAAGGACTAAAAAGGGGGGGGGGAGGCGGCCGGCCAAGGAGGGCGCGCTAGGAGAGTCCTACTCCCTCTGGGAGTAGGATTCCCCCCCCCCCCCAATCCTAGTTGGAATAGGATTTGCGGAGGGGGGAAAAGAGAGAGAGGGGCCGGCCCCCTCTCCTTGTCCTATTCAGACCAAGGGAGGGGAGGGGCGCGCGGCCCATGTAGGGCTGCCTCTTCTCTTTTCCACTAAGGACCATCATGGCCCATTTAGCTCCCGGGGGGTTCCGGTAACCTCCCGGTACTCTGGTAAAATCCCGATTTCACCCGGAACACTTCCGATATCCAAACATAGGCTTCCAATATATCAATCTTTATGTCTCGACCATTTCGAGACTCCTCGTCATGTCCGTGATCACATCCAGGACTCCGAACAAACTTCGGTACATCAAAATGTATAAACTCATAATATAACTGTCATCGTAACCTTAAGCGTGCGGACCCTACGGGTTCGAGAACAATGTAGACATGACCGAGACATGTCTCCGGTTAATAACCAATAGCGGAACCTAGATGCTCATATTGGCTCCTACATATTCTACGAAGATCTTTATCGGTCAGACCGCATAACAACATACGTTGTTCCCTTTGTCATCGGTATGTTACTTGCCCGAGATTCGATCGTCGGTATTCCAAATACCTAGTTCAATCTCGTTACCGGCAAGTCTCTTTACTCGTTCTGTAATACATCATCCCGCAACTAACTCATTGGTTGCATTGCTTGCAAGGCTTAAGTGATGTGCATTACCGAGAGGGCCCAGAGATACCTCTCCGACAATCGGAGTGACAAATCCTAATCTCGAAATACGCCAACCCAACATGTACCTTTGGAGACACCTGTAGAGCTCCTTTATAATCACCCAGTTACGTTGTGACGTTTGGTAGCACACAAAGTGTTCCTCTGGTAAACGGGAGTTGCATAATCTCATAGTCATAGGAACATGTATAAGTCATGAAGAAAGCAATAGCAACATACTAAACGATCGGGTGCTAAGCTAGTGGATTGGGTCATGTCAATCAGATCATTCACTTAATGATGTGATCCCGTTAATCAAATAACAACTACTTGTTTATGGTTAGGAAACATAACCATCTTTGATTAACGAGCTAGTCAAGTAGAGGCATACTAGTGACACTTTGTTTGTCTATGTATTCACACATGTATTATGTTTCCGGTTAATACAATTCTAGCATGAATAATAAACATTTATCATGATATAAGGAAATAAATAATAACTTTATTATTGCCTCTAGGGCATATTTCCTTCAGTCTCCCACTTGCACTAGAGTCAATAATCTAGATTACACAGTAATGATTCTAACACCCATGGAGCCTTGGTGCTGATCATGTTTTGCTCGTGGAAGAGGCTTAGTCAACGGGTCTGCAACATTCAGATCCGTATGTATCTTGCAAATCTCTATGTCTCCCACCTAGACTAGATCCCGGATGGAATTGAAGCCTCTCTTGATGTGTTTGGTTGGATTCCTTTGCCAAGGCAATTGCACCAATATTGTCACAAACGATTTTCATTGGACCCGATGCACTAGGTATGACACCTAGATCGGATATGAACTCCTTCATCCAGACTCCTTCATTTGCTGCTTCCGAAGCAGCTATGTACTCCGCTTCACATGTAGATCCCGCTACAACGCTTTGTTTAGAACTGCACCAACTGACAGCTCCACCGTTTAATGTAAACACGTATCCGGTTTGCGATTTAGAATCTTCCGGATCAGTGTCAAAGCTTGCATCAACGTAACCTTTTACGATGAGCTCTTTGTCACCTCCATATATGAGAAACATATCCTTAGTCCTTTTCAGGTATTTCAGGATGTTCTTGACCGCTGTCCAGTGATCCACTCCTGGATTACTTTGGTACCTCCCTGCTAGACTTATAGCAAGGCACACATCAGGTCTGGTACACAACATTGCATACATGATAGATCCTATGGCTGATGCATAGGGAACATCTTTCATATTCTCTCTATCTTCTGCAGTGGTCGGGCATTGAGTCTTACTCAACTTCACACCTTGTAACACAGGCAAGAACCCTTTCTTTGCTTGATCCATTTTGAACTTCTTCAAAACTTTGTCAAGGTATGTGGTTTGTGAAAGTCCAATTAAGCGTTTTGATCTATCTCTATAGATCTTAATGCCTAATATGTAAGCAGCTTCACCGAGGTCTTTGATTGAAAAACTCTTATTCAAGTATCCCTTTATGCTATCCAGAAATTCTATATCATTTCCAATTAGTAATATGTCATCTACATATAATATCAGAAATGCTACAGAGCTCCCACTCACTTTCTTGTAAATACAGGCTTCTCCAAAAGTCTGTATAAAACCAAATTCTTTGATCACACTATCAAAGCGTTTATTCCAACTCCGAGAGGCTTGCACCAGTCCATAAATGGATCGCTGGAGCTTGCACACTTTGTTAGCTCCCTTTGGATCGACAAACCCTTCTAGTTGCATCATATACAACTCTTCTTCCAGAAATCCATTCAGGAATGTAGTTTTGACATCCATCTGCCAAATTTCATAATAATAAAATGCGGCAATTGCTAACATGATTCGGACAGACTTAAGCATCGCTACGGGTGAGAAGGTCTCATCGTAGTCAATCCCTTGAACTTGCCGAAAACCTTTTGCGACAAGTCGAGCTTTGTAGACAGTAATATTACCGTCAGCGTCAGTCTTCTTCTTGAAGATCCATTTATTCTCAATTGCTTGCCGATCATCGGGCAAGTCAACCAAAGTCCATACTTTGTTCTCATACATGGATCCCATCTCAGCTTTCATGGCTTCAAGCCATTTTGCGGAATCTGGGCTCACCATCGCTTCTTCATAGTTCGTAGGTTCATCATGATCTAGTAGCATGACTTCCAGAACGGGATTACCGTACCACTCTGGCGCGGATCTTACTCTGGTTGATCTACGAGGTTCAGTAGTATCTTGTTCTGAAGTTTCATGATCATCATCATTAGCTTCCTCACTAACTGGTGTAGGTGTCATAGAAATAGTTTTCTGTGATGTACTACTTTCCAATAAGGGAGCAGGTACAGTTACCTCGTCAAGTTCTACTTTCCTCCCACTCACTTCTTTCGAGAAAAACTCCTTGTCTAGAAAGGATCCATTCTTAGCAACGAATGTCTTGCCTTTGGATCTGTGATAGAAGGTGTACCCAACTGTCTCCTTTGGGTATCCTATGAAGACACATTTCTCCGAATTGGGTTTGAGCTTATCAGGATGAAACTTTTTCATATAAGCATCGCAACCCCAAACTTTAAGAAACGACAACTTTGGTTTCTTGCCAAACCACAGTTCAGATTGTGTCGTCTCAACGGACTTAGATGGTGCCATTTTTTAACGTGAATGCAGCTGTCTTTAATGCATAACCCCAAAACGATAGTGGTAAATCGGTAAGAAACATCATAGGTTGCACTATATCCAATAAAGTACGGTTATGACGTTCGGACACACCATTATGCTGAGGTGTTCCATGTGGCATGAGTTTGTGAAACTATTCCACATTGTTTTAATTGAAGAACAAACTCGTAACTCAAATATTTGTCTCCGCGATCAGATCGTAGAAACTTTATTTTCTTGTCACGATGATTTTCCACTTTACTCTGAAATTCTTTGAACTTTTCAAATGTTTCATACTTATGTCTAATCAAGTAGATATACCCATATCTGCTCAAATCATCTGTGAAGTTCAGAAAATAACGATACTTGCCATGAGCCTTAACACTCATCGGACCACATACATCAGTATGTATTATTTCCAATAAGTCAGTTGCTCGCTCCGGAGAACGGAGTCTTAGTCATCTTGCCCATGAGGCATGGTTCGCAAGCATCAAGTGATTCATAATCAAGTGATTCCAAAATCCCATCAGCATGGAGTTTCTTCATGTGCTTTACACCAATATGACCTAAACGGCAGTGCTACAAATAAGTTGCACTATCATTATTAACTTTGCATCTTTTAGCTTCAATATTATGAATATGTGTATCACTACAATCGAGATCCAACAAACCATTTTTGTTGGTGTGTATGACCATAGAAGGTTTTATTCATGTAAACAGAACAACAATTGTTCTCTAACTTAAATGAATAACCGTATTGCAATAAACATGATCAAATCATATTCATGCTCAACGCAAACACCAAATAACACTTATTTAGGTTCAACACTAATCTCAAAAGTATAGGGAGTCTGCGGTGATGATCATATCAATCTTGGAACCACTTCCAACACACATCATCACTTCACCCTTAACTATTCTCTGTTTATTCTGCAACTCCCGTTTCGAGTTACTAATCTTAGCAACTGAACTAGTATCAAATACTGAGGGGTTTCTATAAACACTAGTAAAGTACACATCAATAACATGTATATCAAATATACTTATGTTCACTTTGCCATCCTTCTTATCTGCCAATCACTTGGGGTAGTTCCGCTTCCAGTGACCAGTCCCTTTGCAGTAGAAACACTTAGTCTCAGGGTTAGGACCAGACTTGGGCTTCTTCACTTGAGCAGCAACTTGCTTGCCGTTCTTCTTGAAGTTCCCCTTCTTCCCTTTGCCCTTTTATTGAAACTAGTGGTCTTGTCTACCATCAACACTTGATGCTCTTTCTTGATTTCTACCTTCATCGATTTCATCATCATGAAAAGCTCGGGAGTCGTTTTCGTCATCCCTTGCATAATATAGTTCATCACGAAGTTCTACTAACTTGGTGATGGTGACTAGAGAATTCTGTCAATCACTATCTTATCTGGAAGATTAACTCCCACTTGATTCAAGCGATTGTAGTACTCAGACAATCTGAGCACATGCTCACTAGTTGAGCGATTCTCCTCCATCTTTTGGCTATAGAACTTGTTGGAGACTTCATATCTCTCAACTCGGGTATTTGCTTGAAATATTTGTTGGAAATATTCCCTAGAGGCAATAATAAATAAGTTATTATTACATTTCCTTGTTCATGATAATCGTTTATTATCCATGCTAGAATTGTATTGATAGGAAACTCAGATACATGTGTGGATACATAGACAACACCATGTCCCTAGCTCTAGTTGACTAGCTCGTTGATCAATAGATGGTTACGGTTTCCTGACCATGGACATTAGATGTCATTGATAACAGGATCACATCATTAGGAGAATGATGTGATGGACAAGACCCAATCCTAAGCTTAGCTCGAAGATCGTGTAGTTCGTATGCTAAAGCTTTTCTAATGTCAAGTATCATTTCCTTAGACCATGAGATTGTGCAACTCCCGGATACCGTAGGAATGCTTTGGGTGTACCAAACGTCACAACGTAACTGGGTGACTATAAAGGTGCACTACAGGTATCTCCGAAAGTGTCTATTGGGTTAGCACGAATCGAGAGTGGGATTTGTCACTCCGTGTAAGCGGAGAGGTATCTCTGGGCCCACTCGGTAGGACATCATCATAATGTGCACAATGTGATCAAGGAGTTGATCACGGGATGATGTGTTACGGAACGAGTAAAGAGACTTGCCGGTAACGAGATTGAACAAGGTATCGGGATACCGACGATCGAATCTCGGGCAAGTATCGTACCGCTAGACAAAGGGAATTGAATACAGGATTGATTAAGTCGTTGACATCGTGGTTCATCCGTTGAGATCATCGTGGAACATGTGGGAGCCAACATGGGTATCCAGATCCCGCTGTTGGTTATTGACCGGAGAACGTCTCGGTCATGTCTGCATGTGTCCCGAACCCGTAGGGTCTACACACTTAAGGTTCGGTGACGCTAGGGTTATAGAGATATTAGTATGCGGTAACACGAAAGTTGTTCGGAGTCCCGGATGAGATCCCGGACATCACGAGGAGTTCCGGAATGGTCCGGAGGTAAAGAATTATATATAGGAAGTGCTATTTCGGCCATCGGGACAAGTTTCGGGGTCACCGGTATTGTACCGGGACCACCGGAAGGGTCCCGGGGGTCCACCGGGTGGGGCCACCTGCCCCGGGGGGCCACATGGGCTGTAGGGGGTGTGCCTTGGCCTTTATGGGCCAAGGGCACCAGCCCCAAGAGGCCCATGCGCCAAGAGAAGAGAAAAAGGGGAGAGTCCTAAAGGGGGAAGGCACCTCCGAGGTGCCTTGGGGAGGATGGACTCCTCCCCCCCCCCTTGGCCGCACCCTTCCTTGGAGGAAGGGGCAAGGGCTGCGCCTCCCCCTCTCCCTTGGCCCTATATATAGTGGGGAAAAGGAGGAGCAAACACACCTAAGGCCTGGCGCCTCCCTCTCCCTCCCGTGACACATCTTCCTCCTCCCGCAGCGCTTAGCGAAGCCCTATTGGAATCCCGCTACTTCCACCACGCCGTCGTGCTGCTGGATCTCCATCAACCTCTCCCTCCTCCTTGCTGGATCAAGGCATGGGAGACGTCTCCGTTCCGTACGTGTGTTGAACGCGGAGGTGCCGTCCGTTCGGCGCTAGGATCATCGGTGATTTGGATCACGACGAGTACGACTTCATCAACCCCGTTCTCTTGAACGCTTCCGCGCGCAATCTACAAGGGTATGTAGATCCACTCCTCCCTCGTTGCTAGATGACTCCATAGATTTATCTTGGTGACACGTAGGAAAATTTTGAATTTATGCTACGTTCCCCAACAGTGGCATCATGAGCTAGGTCTATGCGTAGTTACTATGCACGAGTAGAACACAAAGTAGTTGTGGGCGTTGATTTTGTTCAATATGTTTGCCGTTACTAGTCATCTTGATTCGGCGGTATTGTGGGATGAAGCGGCCCGGACCAACCTTACACGTATGCTTACGTGAGACCGGTTCCACCGACAAATATGCACTAATTGCATAAGGTGGCTGGCGGGTGTCTGTCTCTCCCACTTTAGTCGGATCGGATTCGATGAAAAGGGTCCTTATGAAGGGTAAATAGCAATTGGCATATCACGTTGTGGTTTTGCGTAGGTAAGAAATGTTCTTGCTAGAAACCCATAGCAGCCACGTAAAACATGCAAACAACAATTAGAGGACGTCTAACTTGTTTTTGCAGGGTATGCTATGTGATGTGATATGGCCAAAAGGATGTGATGAAAAATATATGTGATGTATGAGATTGATCATGTTCTTGTAATAGATGATCATGGAGCCCCAAGATGGAGATCAAAGGAGCTATATGATATTGGCCATATCATGTCACTATTATTTGATTGCATGTGATGTTTATCATGTTTATACATCTTATTTGCTTAGAACGACGGTAGTAAATAAGATGATCCCTCATTAAAATTTCAAGAAGTGTTCTCCCCTAACTGTGCACCGTTGCTACAGTTCGTCGTTTCTAAGCACCACGTGTTAATCGGGTGTGATGGATCCTTACGTTCACATACAACGGGTGTAAGACAGTTTTACACATGCAAAAACACTTAGGGTTAACTTGACGAGCCTAGCATGTACAGACATGGCCTCGGAACACAGAAGACCGAAAGGTCGAGCATGAGTCGTATAGAAGATACGATCAACATGATGATGTTCACCGACGTTGACTAGTCCGTCTCACGCACAGATCGGACACGGCCTAGTTGACTCGGATCATGTAATCACTTAGATGACTAGAGGGATGTCTATCTAAGTGGGAGTTCATAAGATGAACTTAATTATTCTGAACATAGTCAAAAGGATTTTGCAAATTATGTCGAAGCTCACGCTATAGTTCTACTGTTTAGATATGTTCCTAGAGAAAATTTAGTTGAAAGTTGATAGTAGCAATTATGCGGACTAGGTCCGTAAACCGAGGATTGTCCTCATTGCTTCATAGAAGGCTTATGTCCTTAATGCACCGCTCAGTGTGCTGAACCTCGAACATCGTCTGTGGATGTTGCGAACATCTGACATACACGTTTTGATGACTACATGATAGTTCAGTGCGTAATGCTAAATGGTTTAGAGTTAAGGCATCGAAGACGGTTTTTGAAACGTCGCGAAAACATATGAGATGTTTCGAGGACTGAAATTGGGATTTCAGGCTCGTGCCCACGTCAAGAGGTATAAGGCCTCCGACGATTTTCTTAGCCTGCAAACTAAGGGAGAAAAGCTCAATTGTTGAGCTTGTGCTCAGATTGTCTGAGTACAACAATCGCTTGAATCGAGTGGGAGTTGATCTTCCAGATGAAATAGTGATGGTTCTCCGAAGTCATTACCACCAAGCTGCTTGAGCTTCGTGATGAACTATAATATATCAGGGACATATATGATGATCCTTGAGATATTCGCGATGTTTGACACCACAAAAGTAGAGATCAAGAAGGAGCATCAATTGTTGATGGTTGGTGAAACCACTAGTTTCAAGAAGGGCAAGGGCACGAAGGGATACTTCATGAAACGGCAATTCAGCTGCTGCTCTAGTGAAGAAACCCAAGGTTGAACCCAAACCCGAGACTAAGTACTTCTGTAATAAAGGGAACAGCCACTGGAGCAGAATTACCCTAGATACTTGGTAGATAAGAAGGCTGGCAAGGTCGATAGAAGTATATTGGATATACATTGTGTTGATGTGTACTTTACTAGTACTCCTAGTAGCACCAGGGTATTAGATACCGGTTCGGTTGCTAAGTGTTAGTAACTCGAAACAAAAGGCTACGGAATAAACGGAGACTAGCTAAAGGTGAGCTGACGATATGTGTTGGAAGTATTTCCAATGTTGATATGATCAAGCATCGCACGCTCCCTCTACCATCGAGATTGGTGTTAAACCTAAATAATTGTTATTTGGTGTTTGCGTTGAGCATAGCCATGATTGGATTATGTCTATCGCAATACGGTTATTCATTTAAGGAGAATAATGGTTACTCTGTTTATTTGAATAATACCTTCAATGGTCTTACACCTAAAATGAATGGTTTATTGAATCTCGATCGTAGTGATACACATGTTCATGCCAAAAGATAGTAATGATAGTACCACCTACTTGTGGCACTGCCACTTAAGTCATATCGGTATAAAACGCATGAAGAAGCTCCATGTTGATGGATCTTTGGACTCACTCATTTTTGAAAGGATTGAGACATGCAAACCATGTTTGTTGGTAGATATGCATGAAGAAACTCTATGCAAATGGATCGTTTGGACTCACTTGGTTTTGAATCACTTGAGACATGCAAATCATACCACATGGGCAAGATGACTGAAAGCCTCGTTTTCAGTAAAATGGAACTAGAAAGCAACTTGTTGGAAGAAATACATTTTGATGTGTGCAGTCCAATGAGTGCTGAGGCGTGTAGTGGATATCGTTATGTTCTTACTTCACAGATGATTTGAGTAGATATTGAGTATATTTACTTGATGAATCACGAGTCTGAATTATTGAAAGGTTCAAGTAATTTCAGGGTGAAGTTGAAAGATCGTCGTGACAAGAGGATAAAATATCTATGATATGATCATAGAGATGAATATCTGAATTATGAGTTTGGCACAGAATTAAGACATTGTGGAAATTGTTTCACAACTAATACAGCCTGGAACACCATAGTGTGATGGTGTGTCCGAACATCATAACTGCACCCTATTGGATATGATGCATACCATGATGTCTCTTATCGAATTACCACGATAGTTTATGGGTTAGGCATTAGAGACAACCACATTCACTTTAAATAGGGCACCACGTAATTCCGATGAGATGACACCGTATGAACTATGGTTTAGAGAAACCTAAGCTGTCATTTCTTAAAAGTTTGGGGCTGCGACGCTTATGTGAAAAAAAATTCAGGCTGATAAGCTCGAACCCAAAGCGGATAAATGCATCTTCATAGGACACCCAAAACAGTTGGGTATACCTCCTGTCTCAGATCCGAAAGCAATAAGGGATTGTTTCTAGAATCGGGTCCTTTCTCGAGGAAAAGTTTCTCTTGAAAGAATTGAGTGGAAGGATGGTGGAGACTTGATGAGGTTATTGAACCGTCTCTTCAACTAGTGTGTGGCAGGGCACAGGAAGTTGTTCCTGTGGCACCTACACCAATTGAAGTGGAAGCTTATGATAGTGATCATGAAACTTCAGATCAAGTCACTACCAAACCTCGTGGGATGACAAGGATGCGCACTACTTCAGAGTGGTACGTAATCCTGTCTTGGAAGTCACGTTGCTAGATAACAATGAACCTACGAGCTATGGAGAAGCGATGGTGGGCCCGGATTCCGATAAATGGCTCGAGGCCATAAAATCCGAGAGAGGATCCATGTATGAAAACAAAGTGTAGACTTTGGCAGAACAGCTCGATGGTCGTAAGGCTGTTGAGTGCAGATGGATTTTAAAAGGAAGACGGACAATGATGGTAAATGTCACCATTAAGAAAGCTCGACTTGTCGTTAAGATGTTTTCCGACAAGTTCAAGGAGTTGACTATGATGAGACTTTCTCACTCGTAGCGATGCTAAGAGTCTGTTGGAATTATATTAGCGATTACTGCATTATTTATGAAATTTTGCAGATAGGATGTCAAAACATTGTTTCCTCGACGATTTTCTTGAGGAAAGGTTGTATGTGATACAACCGAAAGGTTTTGTCAATCCTAAAAATATGCTAATAAGGATGCAAAGCTCCAGCAATCCTTCTGAGGACTGGAGTGAGCATCTCGGAGTTGGAATGTACACTTTGATGAGATGATCAAAGATTTTGGGTTTATACAAAGTTTATGAGAAACTTGTATTTCCAAAGAAGTGAGTGGGAGCACTATAGAATTTCTGATGAGTATATGTTTTAACATATTGTTGATCAGAAATGACGTAGAATTTCTGGAAAGCATATAGGGTTATTTGGAAAGTTTTTTCAATGGAAAACCTGGATTAAGCTACTTGAGCATTGAGCATCAAGATCTATAAGGATAGATCAAAACGCTTAATGGTACTTTCAAATGAGCACATACCTTGACATGATCTTGAAGTTGTTCAAGATGGATCAGTCAAAGAAGGAGTTCTTGCCTGAGTTGTAAGGTATGAAGTTAAGACTTAAAGCTCGACCACAGCAGAATAGAGAAAAAGGACGAAGGTCGTCCCCTATGCTTAAGACGTAGGCTCTACAGTATGCTATGCTGTGTACCGCACCTGAAGTGTGCCTTGCCATGAGTCAGTCAAGGGGTACAAGAGTGATCCAAGAATGGATCATAGGACAGCGGTCAAGGTTATCCTTAGTAACTAGCGGACTAAGGAAGTTTCTCAGTTATGGAGGTGGTAAAAAGAGTTCGTCGTAAAGGGTTACGTCGATGCAAGCTTAACACCTATCCGGATAGCTCTGAGTAGAGATACCAGATACGTATAATGGAGCAACAATTTGGAATAGCTCCAAGTAGAGCAGTTATTTGGAATAGCTCCAAATAGAACGTGGTAGCTACATCTAGGAGATGACATAGAGATTTGTAAAGCACACACGGATCTAAATGGTTCAGACCCGTTGACTAAAACCTCTCTCACAAGCAACATGATCAAACCCAGAACTCATTGAGTGTTGATCACATAGTGATGTGAACTAGATTATTGACTCTAGTAAACTCTTTGGATGTTGGTTACATGGCGATGTGACCTGTGAGTGTTAATCACATGGCGATGTGAACTAGATTATTGACTCTAGTGCAAGTGGGAGACTGTTGGAAATATGCCCTAGAGGCAATAATAAATAAAATATTATTATATTTCCTTGTTCATGATAATCGTTTATTATCCATGCTAGAATTGTATTGATAGGAAACTCAGATACATGTGTGGATACATAGACAACACCATGTCCCTAGTAAGCCTCTAGTTGACTAGCTCGTTGATCAATAGATGGTTACGGTTTCCTGACCATGGACATTAGATGTCATTGATAACAGGATCACATCATTAGGAGAATGATGTGATGGACAAGACCCAATCCTAAGCTTAGCTCAAAGATCGTGTAGTTCGTATGCTAAAGCTTTTCTAATGTCAAGTATCATTTCCTTAGACCATGAGATTGTGCAACTCCCGGATACCGTAGGAATGCTTTGGGTGTACCAAACGTCACAACGTAACTGGGTGACTATAAAGGTGCACTACAGGTATCTCCGAAAGTGTCTATTGGGTTAGCACGAATCGAGAGTGGGATTTGTCACTCCATGTAAGCGGAGAGGTATCTCTGGGCCCACTCGGTAGGACATCATCATAATGTGCACAATGTGATCAAGGAGTTGATCACGGGATGATGTGTTACGGAACGAGTAAAGAGACTTGCCGGTAACGAGATTGAACAAGGTATCGGGATACCGACGATCGAATCTCGGGCAAGTATCGTACCGCTAGACAAAGGGAATTGAATACAGGATTGATTAAGTCGTTGACATCGTGGTTCATCCGTTGAGATCATCGTGGAACATGTGGGAGCCAACATGGGTATCCAGATCCCGCTGTTGGTTATTGACCGGAGAACGTCTCGGTCATGTCTGCATGTGTCCCGAACCCGTAGGGTCTACACACTTAAGGTTCGGTGACGCTAGGGTTATAGAGATATTAGTATGCGGTAACACGAAAGTTGTTCGGAGTCCCGGATGAGATCCCGGACATCACGAGGAGTTCCGGAATGGTCCGGAGGTAAAGAATTATATATAGGAAGTGCTATTTCGGCCATCGGGACAAGTTTCGGGGTCACCGGTATTGTACCGGGACCACCGGAAGGGTCCCGGGGGTCCACCGGGTGGGGCCACCTGCCCCGGGGGGCCACATGGGCTGTAGGGGGTGTGCCTTGGCCTTTATGGGCCAAGGGCACCAGCCCCAAGAGGCCCATGCGCCAAGAGAAGAGAAAAAGGGGAGAGTCCTAAAGGGGGAAGGCACCTCCGAGGTGCCTTGGGGAGGATGGACTCCTCCCCCCCCCTTGGCCGCACCCTTCCTTGGAGGAAGGGGCAAGGGCTGCGCCTCCCCCTCTCCCTTGGCCCTATATATAGTGGGGAAAAGGAGGAGCAAACACACCTAAGGCCTGGCGCCTCCCTCTCCCTCCCGTGACACATCTTCCTCCTCCCGCAGCGCTTAGCGAAGCCCTGTTGGAATCCCGCTACTTCCACCACGCCGTCGTGCTGCTGGATCTCCATCAACCTCTCCCTCCTCCTTGCTGGATCAAGTCATGGGAGACGTCTCCGTTCCGTACATGTGTTGAACGCGGAGGTGCCGTCCGTTCGGCGCTAGGATCATCGGTGATTTGGATCACGACGAGTACGACTTCATCAACCCCGTTCTCTTGAACGCTTCCGCATGTGATCTACAAGGGTATGTAGATCCACTCCTCCCTCGTTGCTAGATGACTCCATATATTGATCTTGGTGACACGTAGGAAAATTTTGAATTTATGCTACGTTCCCCAACAATATTAACTTCAACTCCTGGAACATCTCATATGCTCCATGACGTTCAAAACGTCTTTGAAGTCCCGATTCTAAGCCATTAAGCATGGTGCACTAAACTATCAAGTAGTCATCATATTGAGCTAGCCAAACATTCATAATGTCTGCATCTGCTCCTGCAATAGGTCCGTCACCTAGCGGTGCATCAAGGACATAATTCTTCTGTGCAGCAATGAGGATAAACCTCAGATCACGGATTCAATCCGCATCATTGCTACTAACATCTTTCAACTTTGCTTTCTCAAGGAACGCATTAAAATTCAACGGAACAACAGCACGAGCCATCTATCTACAATCAAACATAAACAAGCAAGATACTAATCAGGTACTAAGTTTCATGATAAATTTAAGTTCAGTTAATTTACTTAAAGAACTCCCACTTAGATAGACATCCCTCTACTCCTCTAAGTGATTACGTGATCCAAATCAACTAAACCATGTCCGATCATCACGTGAGATGGAGTAGTTTCATTGGTGAACATCTTTATGTTGATCATATCTACTATATGATTCACGCTCGATCTTTCGGTCTCAGTGTTCCGAGGCCATATCTGTATATGCTTGGCTCGTCAAGTTTAACCTGAGTATTCCACGTGTGCAACTGTTTTGTACCCGTTGTATTTGAACGTAGAGCCTATCACACCTGATCATCACGTGGTGTCTCAGCACGAAGAACTTTCGCAACAGTGCATACTCAGGGAGAACACTACTTGATAATTTAGTGAGAGATCATCTTATAATGCTACCGTCAATCAAAGCAAGATAAGATGCATAAAAGATAAACATCACATGCAATCAATATAAGTGATATGATATGGCCATCATCATCTTGTGCTTGTGATCTCCATCTCCGAAGCACCGTCGTGATCACCATCATCACCGGCGTGACACCATGATCTCCATCGTAGCATCGTTGTCGTCTCGCCAAGCTTGTGCTTCCACGACTATCGCTACCGCTTAGTGATAAATTAAAGCATTACATCGCGATTGCATTGCATACAATAAAGCGACAACCATATGGCTCCTGCCAGTTGCCGATAACTCGGTTACAAAACATGATCATCTCATACAATAAAAATCAGCATCATGTCTTGACCATATCACATCACAACATGCCCTGCAAAAACAAGTTAGACGTCCTCTACTTTGTTGTTGCAAGTTTTACGTGGCTGCTATGGGCTTAAGCAAGAACTAATCTTACCTACGCATCAAAACCACAACGATAGTTTGTCAAGTTGGTGCTGTTTTAACCTTCGCAAGGACCGGGCGTAGCCACACTCGATTCAACTAAAGTTGGAGAAACTGTCACCCGCAAGCCACCTCTGTGCAAAGCACGTCGGGAGAACCGGTCTTGCGTAAGCGTACGCGTAATGTCGGTCCGGGCCGCTTCGTCCAACAATACCGCCGAACCAAAGTATGACATGCTGGTAAGCAGTATGACTTATATCGCCCACAACTCACTTGTGTTCTACTCGTGCATATAACATCAACACATAAAACCTAGGCTCGGATGCCACTGTTGGGTTTCGTAGTAATTTCAAAATTTTCCTACGCACACGCAAGATCATGGTGATGCATAGCAACGAGAGGGGGAGTATGATCTACATACCTAGTAGATCGACAATGGAAGCGTTTGGTTGATGTAGTCGTACGTCTCCACGATCCGACCGATCAAGCACCGAAACTACGGCACCTCCGAGTTCTAGCACACGTTCAGCTCGATGATGATCCCCGGACTCCGATCCAGCAAAGTGTCGGGGAAGAGTTCCGTCAGCACGACGGCGTGGTGACGATCTTGACGTTCTACTGCTGCAGGGCTTCGCCTAAGCACCGCTACAATATTATCGAGGACTATGGTGGCTGGGGCGCGGCACACGGCTAAGGAATAGATCACGTGGATCAACTTGTGTCTCTCTGCGGTGCCCCTGCCTCCGTATATAAAGGACTAAAAAGGGGGGAGGCGGCCGGCCAAGGAGGGCGCGCCAGGAGAGTCCTACTCCCTCTAGGAGTAGGATTCCCCCCCCCCCAATCCTAGTTGGAATAGGATTCGCAGAGCGGGGAAAAGAGAGAGAGGGGCCGGCCCCCTCTCCTTGATCTTTCGGACCAAGGGAGGGGAAGGGCGCGCGGCCCATGTAGGGCTGCCTCTTCTCTTTTCCACTAAGGCCCATCATGGCCCATTTAGCTCCCGGGGGGTTCCGGTAACCTCCCATACTCCGGTAAAATCCCGATTTCACCCGGAACACTTCCGATATCCAAACATAGGCTTCCAATATATCAATCTTTATGTCTCGACCATTTCGAGACTCCTCGTCATGTCCATGATCACATCCGGGACTCCGGACAAACTTCGGTACATCAAAATGTATAAACTCATAATATAACTGTCATCGTAACCTTAAGCGTGCGGACCCTACGGGTTCGAGAACAATGTAGACATGACCGAGACATGTCTCCGGTCAATAACCAATAGCAGAACCTAGATGCTCATATTGGCTCCTACATATTCTACGAAGATCTTTATCGGTCAGACCACATAACAACATACGTTGTTCCCTTTGTCATCGGTATGTTACTTGCCCGAGATTCGATCGTCGGTATTCCAAATACCTAGTTCAATCTCGTTACCGGCAAGTCTCTTTACTCGTTCTGTAATACATCATCCCGCAACTAACTCATTGGTTGCATTGCTTGCAAGGCTTAAGTGATGTGCATTACCGAGAGGGCCCAGAGATACCTCTCCGACAATCGGAGTGACAAATCCTAATCTCGAAATACGCCAACCCAACATGTACCTTTGGAGACACCTGTAGAGCTCCTTTATAATCACCCAGTTACGTTGTGACGTTTGGTAGCACACAAAGTGTTCCTCTGGTAAACGGGAGTTGCATAATCTCATAGTCATAGGAACATGTATAAGTCATGAAGAAAGCAATAGCAACATACTAAACGATTGGGTCATGTCAATCAGATCATTCACTTAATGATGTGATCCTGTTAATCAAATAATAACTACTTGTTTATGGTTAGGAAACATAACCATCTTTCATTAACGAGCTAGTCAAGTAGAGGTATACTAGTGACACTTTGTTTGTCTATGTATTCACACATGTATTATGTTTCCGGTTAATACAATTCTAGCATGAATAATAAACATTTATCATGATATAAGGAAATAAATAATAACTTTATTATTGCCTCTAGGGCATATTTACTTCAGGAGGGGCCAGGGCGGTAGTGCGGTCGGACGGGGGTTGGGAGACAGGCGTGGTATTGGTGGCGGCTGGGGCAGACGCGGGCTCTGGTGAGGGCTTGGAGCGGGGTCGGATGGGTATGGTAGGGAGGTCGTCGAGGAGATCAGCTACCGGTGCTGGGTTTGTTTGTTCGGTGTGGAAGGGAAAGCTATGCTCATCGAAGACGACATGGCGAGATGTGATGACGCGGCCAGTGGCACGGTTGAGACACCGGTAGCCTTTGTGGTCTGCGGTGTACCCTAGGAAGACGCAGGGGGCCGAGCGAGGCGCGAGTTTGTGGGGTGCCGTGTCTGCTAGGTTGGGAAAACACATGCAACCGAAGACTTGCAGGGTGGTGTAGGTGGGGTGGACACCGTAGAGTAGGAAGAAAGGCGTTTGGTTGTGGCGTGGCCGGCACGGACGTCGGTTGAGGAGGAAGGTGGCGGTATTGAGGGCTTCGGCCCAGTAGGGAAACAACATATGTGCGTGAATAAGGAGTGATCTGGTGATGTCATTGAGTGTCCGGAGTATGCGCTCGGCGCGTCCGTTCTGCAGCAATGTGTAGGGGCATGATAAGCGAAGCACTGTGCCTAGCGAGGAGAAGAATTGGCGCAATGCATGATTGTCGAACTCCTTGCCATTATCAGTTTGGATAGTAAGGATGGATAGACAAAAATGGTTGTGGATGAATGTAGTGAAAGCGCGGAGAGTGGGTAGCACATCAGACTTGTGGCGAAGCGGGAATGTCCATACAAAGTGACTGTAATCATCGAGTAGAACAAGGTAATACTGATAACCAGAGATACTAAGCACGGGATATGTCCATACATCATAATGTACAAGCTGGAAAGGGAAATACGACACATGTTCGGAAGTGCTAAATGGTAGACGAACACTTTTTCCTAATTGACACGCTTGACAAACAGTGCTAGGGCTAGCTACATGATCCAGCTACGAGCTCTTGAGAGTGTGGGCTAAAGCATCAGTACCTAGATGCCCAAGGCGTTGATGCCATAGATCACGGGAGACGGCAGTCAGGGCATGGTGGGTGTGGCTCGGTGGCGATGTTGTGGACATGGGGTAGAGCTCGTCGTCGTCGGAGTTACATCAAAGGATCACCTTCTTCGTTCTTCGGTCCTTAACAGAAAAACCAATGTCATCAAACTCGACATTAACAGGGTTGTGGCGAGCAAGGGCTTTGACGGATAGAAGGTTTTTGATAATGTGTGGGGAGACTAGAACGTGTTGTAGAGAGAGGGGTGATTGGGTTGTAGGAATGGTGGTGTGGCCAATGTGCGTGGCGGGGAGCAAGGACCCGTCGCCAACTACAATGGAAGTAGAAGAATAGGGAGCAGAGGAGGAGAGCATACCGGGGACGACGCCATGTGTGTGGTAGAGGCAGTATCCATGTACCAGTCGGAGCCAGGAAGCTGAGGCTGTTGCTGCTATAGGGTCATGGCGTTGAGCGCCTGTACCAGGGCGCTCTGGTCCCAGGCAGGCGCGTTGGAGTTGGGCGCTCCACCGGCGAGGGCACCATACAGCGGGTGCGGCGGCACCGTGCCATCTGTCAAGTGTGCCGGCATGGATGGGGGTGGCGGGGACGCATTGGGGCCGTAATGCGCAGCCACACCAGCGAAGGGGGACGCGCCACCGGGGCGAGGCCCAAGGATCCCGCACCAGGGGTGTGAGTATGCCATGGCATCGGCCACAGATGGACCATGCCAGTCCAGGGCGCGGCCGCCGGAGCAGATGTGCGAGGAGGAGCCCCACCACCTGGATGAGGGGCGGAGCCCCCGCCAGAGTGCGAGGAGGATCCCCCGCCGGAGTAGTTTCCCTTGCCTTTTCCTTTGTAGTGCCCGCCACCGCCCCCCCCCCCCCCCGCCGCCGCCGCCGTTGTGGTTGCTCGGTGCGTGCTCGAAGTGGAGCGTGGCCTCTGTGTTGTGGTCGGTGGACTGCCGGCCCTCCTCGAGGAGGAGGAAGGCACGACAGCGAAGGAGGGAGGGGAAGGGGCTCTGCATGGTGAGGATGGGCACGGCATAACGGAAACGGGGGTGAAGGCCACGAATCATGTTGAGCACCTGATCACGATCGTCGACGGGAGAACCGAGGTCGGTGAGCCAGTCGGCGCACTCCTTGAGCCGGGCGAAGTAGGTGAGGATCGACGAGGACCCCTGCTCGATCCGCCGGAACTCGGTGGCCTGGAAAACCACCTGATGCTCGCGGTTCTCCAGAAAGAGGCTGCAGATGGCGGCCCAGACCTCGCCGGCGGTGGCGCCGTGCTGGTGTACGAGCCCGAACACCTCTGGGCTGATGCGGTTGTAGAGCCACGACACGATGTGTGCGTTGTCTTGCAGCCACACCGGATCAGTGGGGCGAGGCACGCCGGAGATGTGGTCGAGGACGGCGTACTTCTGGATGGTAACCTCAAACAGAGTACGCCACTGGGAGAAGTTGGGTGGGTTCAGGCCAAGGATGAGCAGGACCTTCTGGTTGATGAAGACACCGGCGAGGGGGGAGAGGTCGTGAACACCCGTGGAGGACGACGCGGTCGGGTCCAGCAGGAAGAGCGGTCCGCGAGTGAGTGCAGCTGGCGTCAGCAGTGTCTGGGTGGAGGAGGAGGAGACCGGCGTGGCAGGTGTGCGCGGGGTGATGACCCACGAGTATAGGGGATCTATCGTAGTCCTTTCGATAAGTAAGAGTGTCGAACCCAACGAGGAGCAGAAGGAAATGATAAGCGGTTTCTAGCAAGGTATTCTCTGCAAGTACTGAATTAAGTGGTAACAGATAGTTTTGTGATAAGATAATTTGTAACGAGCAACAAGTAACAAAAGTAAATAAGGTGCAGCAAGGTGGCCCAATCCTTTTTATAGAAAAGGATAAGCCTGGACAAACTCTTATATGATGTAAAGCGCTCCCGAGGACACATGGTAATATCGTCAAGCTAGTTTTCATCGCGTTCATATGATTCGTGTTCGGTACTTTGATAACTTGGTATGTGGGTGGACCGGTGCTCGGGTGCTGCCCTTACTTGGACAAGCATCCCACTTATGATTAACCTCTATTGCAAGCATCCGCAACTACAACATAAGTATTAAGGTAAACCTAACCATAGCATGAAACATATGGATCCAAATCAGCCCCTTACGAAGCAACGCATAAACTAGGGTTTAAGCTTCTGTCACTCTAGCAACCCATCATCTACTTATTACTTCCCAATGCCTTCCTCTAGGCCCAAATAATGGTGAAGTGTCATGTAGTCGACGTTCACATAACACCACTAGAGGAGAGACAACATACATCTCATCAAAATACCGAACGAATACCAAATTCACATGACTACTAATAGCAAGACTTCTCCCATGTCCTCAGGAACAAAAGTAACTACTCACAAAGCATAAACATGTTCATAATCAGAGGGGTATTAATATGCATATAGGATCTGAACATATGATCTTCCACCAATTAAACCAACTAGCATCAACTACAAGGAGTAATTAACACTACTAGCAACCTACTAGCACCAATCCCGGACTTGGAGACAAGAATTGGATACAAGAGATGAACTAGGGTTTTGAGATGAGATGGTGCTGATGAAGATGTTGATGGAGATTGCCCTCTCCCGATGAGAGGAGCGTTGATGATGATGATGGCGATGATTTCCCCCTTTGGGAGGGAAGTTTCCCCGGCAGAACAGCTCCGCCAGAGCCCTAGATTGGTTCCGCCAAGGTTCCACCTCGCGGCGGCGGAGTTTCGTCCGAGAAGATGGCTTATGATTTTTTTCCCATCGAAAGACTCCATATAGCAGAAGATGGCCACCAGAGGGCCACCAGGGGGCCCACGAGGTAGGGGGCGCGCCCAGGGGGTAGGGCGCGACCCCCACCCTCGTGGGCAGGGTGTGGCCCCCCTGGTGAAGTTCTTGCTCTCAGTATTTTTTATATATTTGGAAAACATCTTCCGTGAAGTTTCTGGACTTTTGGAGCTGTGCAGAATAGGTCTCTAATATTTTCTCCTTTTCCAGCCCAGAATCCCAGCTGCCGGCATTCTCCCTCTTTATGTAAACCTTGTAAAATAAGAGAGAATAGGCATAAGTATTGTGACATAATGTGTAATAACAACCCATAATGCAATAAATATTGATATAAAAGCATGATGCAAAATGGACGTATCAACTCCCCCAAGCTTAGACCTCGCTTGTCTTCAAGCGAAAAGCCGAAGTCGAAAAATATGTCCACATGTTTAGAGATAGAGGTGTCGATAAAAATAAAATATGGACATGAGGGCATCATGATCATTCTTAGAACAACAACTCATATAATTCTTTGTCATATAGTATCTAATGCTAGAGTAATAATTCAATCACAATATCAAGTATGAATCGTAAACTTCATTGAAAACTAACAAACTACAATCTCAGTCATTGAAGCAATTGCAATTTATCATAACATAGGAAAGAGTCAATGTATAAGAGCTTTTCAGCAAGTCCACATACTCAACTATCATATAATCTTTCACAATTGCTGACACTCACACAATACTTATGGGTATGGAGTTTTAATCGGACACAGAGAAAGATAGGGGCTTATAGTTTTGCCTCCCAATGTTTTACCTCAAGGGTAATGTCAACAATAATAGTTCATGAAAACTCACATCCAATTAGCCATATATACCAGGATCTTTCCAACATACTGTGCTTGCCAAAGGATAAAATGTAAAAAGGAAGGGTCAAGATCACCCTGACTCTTATGCAATGTAGGAGATAAAAGTAAAAGATAGGCCCTTCACAGAGGGAAGCAGAGGTTGTCATGCACTTTTATGGTTGGATGCACAAAATCTTAATGCGAAAGAACGTCACTTTATATTGCCACTTGTGATATGGACCTTTATTATGCAGTATGTCGCTTTTATTACTTCCATATCACACGCTCGTATAAAGCTTATTTCCTCCACACCAATCAATCATACATATTTGGAGAGCAATTTTTATTGCTTGCACCAATGACAACTTACTTGATGGATCTCACTCAATCCATAGGTAGATATGGTGGACTCTTATGGCAAGACTGGTTTAAGGGTATTTGGAAGCACAAGTAGTATCTCTACTTGGTGCAATGAATTTGGCTAGCATGAGGGGGAAAGGCAAGCTCATCATGTTGGAAGATCCAAGACGATATAATTTATCTCAGATGTAAGAAAACATAACCCATTACGTTGTCTTCCTTGGCCAATGTCAACTCTTTAACATGTCATATTTTAATGAGTGCTCACAATCATAAAAGATGTCCAAGATAGTATATTTATATGTGAAGACCTCTCTTTCTTTATTACTTCCTATTAATTGCAGCGATGACCAAAACTATGTTTGTCAACTCTCAACAACTTTTATTCATCATACTCTTTCTATGTGAGCTCATTACTCTCCATAAGACTCATATGATCTCTTTGTTTCTTTTTATTTCTTTCTCTTTTCTTTTATTCCTTTAGGATCATGGAAAAATAATCAAGCCCTTGACTCAACACTAATCTTTATTATATAGCTCACGGACTTGATTACATAGAAGAATAATAAAGCAAAACTCACAACTAAATCATACTAAGAACTTTTATTCTACTAGATCAAGATATTAACAAAAGGATCGAACTAAGGAAAACGGTAAAGATAAAAGTGATGGCAATACGATACCGGGGCACTCTCCCAAGCTTGGCAGTTGCCAAGTGGAGTGCCCATACCAGATACTCAATTCTTCTTTGTTGGTGGAGACGGTGGTGATTTTGTTGATGGCGTAGGCTTTTCGTCCTTCTTCCAAGGCATAGGCTCACCATCACAGAAGGATGACCGAGTCTCTGGGATCCTCAAATCTACAGCCAAACTCATCCTTTTGAATCTATATTCATACTCACAGTTTTGGTTTTGCAGGTCATAGATTTGAGCTTGAAGGTGCTCGATTTTCTCATGAAGCTTGAAGATGGTCTCCCCGATGTTGTCGGCATCCGGCTTGTGTTTGTTGGTGAACTCTGCGATCATCATGTGGTTGGAGTTGAGTCCACGCTCCACCATCCCCTGACACTTGAAAACTTGTTGCTCCATTGCTTCGAGCCTCGCCTCCACGCTTCCGGTCCCCTTCGGTCCCTCAGCATCACGGATGTGCAGCAACCCATCACGCATCTCAATGGTTTGAGGGTGTCGCTGCACCTCCGCGAGGTAAGGGTTGATGACCTTCTCGAAGAACTTGTCCTTGTGGGCACTTGGAGACGTCATGATAATCTAGATCTGTCAGAAAAACAGCTCGAAACAAAGACAGGAGATTTTTGCGTGATACGGGAGTCAAAGCCCCCGGTAGATTATGTAATGAATTTTTACCGATCAAAATACGTGTCGTGTACGAAAACGGAGTCCGGAGAGCACACGAGGTGCCCACAAGGTAGGGGGGCGCCCAGTAGGGTAGGGCGCGCCCTCCACCCTCGTGGAGGCCTCGTGTCCTTCCCGGACTGCTGCTTATTTTTCTATTTTTCTAAATATTCCAAAACGGAGAAATATTGCCTTAAAAACTGTTTTGGAGTCGGTTTACTTATCGTACCACATACCTATTCCTTTTCGGAGTCTGAAATGTTCCGAAAAGTGTCCCTTATGTATTACTCCGGGGTTACGGTTTCAATAACATTGGTTTCAACATTTATGGGATTACCTGAGATATAATGTTTGATTCTTTGACCGTTCACCACCTTCGGATTTGTGCCTTCGAAGTTGTTGATTTTTATGGCACTGGAATGGTAGACCTCCTCGATAACGTAAGGACCTTCCCATTTAGAGAGAAGTTTTCCTGCAAAAAATCTTAAACGAGAGTTGTATAGCAATACATAATCACCTACATTAAACTCACGCTTTTGTATCCTTTTGTCATGCCATCTTTTAACTTTTTCTTTAAACAATTTGGCATTTTCATAGGCTTGGGTTCTCCATTCATCAAGTGAGCTAATATCAAATAACCTCTTCTCACCGGCAAGTTTAAAATCATAATTAAGTTCTTTAATAGCCCAATAAGCCTTGTGTTCTAGTTCGAGAGGTAAGTGACATGCTTTTCCATAGACCAGTTTATACGGAGACATACCCATAGGATTTTTATATGCAGTTCTATAGGCCCATAATGCATCATCAAGTTTCTTGGACCAATTCTTTCTAGACCTATTAACAATCTTTTTCAAAATCAATTTGAGTTCTCTATTACTCAATTCTACTTGACCACTAGACTGAGGGTGATAAGGAGATGCAATTCTATGATTAACATCATATTTAGCAAGCATTTTACGAAAAGCGCCATGAATAAAATGTGAACCACCATCAGTCATTAAATATCTAGGGACTCCAAATCTTGTAAAAATAACTTCTTTAAGCATTTTAATAGAAGTGTTATGATCAGCACTACTAGTTGGAATAGCTTCTACCCACTTAGAACGTAATCCACAGCAACTAAAATATGTGTATAACCATTAGAGGAAGGAAAAGGTCCCATATAGTCAAAGCCCCAAACATCAAATGGTTCAATAACAAGTGAATAATTCATAGGCATTTCTTGACGTCTACTAATATTACCAATTCTTTGTCATTCATCACAAGATAAGACAAACTTATGGGCATCCTTGAAGAGAGTAGGCCAATAAAAACCAGATTGCAGTACCTTATGTGCAGTTCTATCTCCAGCATGGTGTCCTCCATAAGCTTCGGAGTGACACTTGCGTAGGATCTGTTCCTGTTCATGCTCAGGTACACAACGTCTAATAACACCATCTACTCCTTCTTTATAAAGATGTGGGTCATCCCAAAAGTAATGCCTCAAATCATAGAAGAACTTTTTCTTTTGCTGGTATGTGAAACTAGGTGGTATAAACTTAGCAACAATGTAATTAGCATAATCAGCATACCATGGAGCAGTATGAGAGGCATTTATGACATTTAATTGCTCATCAGGGAAGCTATCATCAATAGGTAGTGGGTCATCAAGCACATTTTCTAACCTAGACAAGTTGTCTGCAACGGGGTTCTCAGCTCCTTTTCTATCAACAATATGCAAATCAAATTCTTGTAGTAAGAGAACCCATCTAATAAGTCTAGGTTTAGCATCTTTCTTTCCCATATGATATTTAATAGCAGCATGATCACTGTGAATAGTTAATTTAGAATCAACAATATAAGGTCTAAACTTATCACAAGCAAATACAACTGCTAAGAATTCTTTTTCAGTAGTAGCATAATTTCTTTGAGCATTATCTAGAGTTTTACTAGCATATTGAATAACATTTAGTTTCTTATCAACTCTTTGTCCTAGAATAGCACCTACAGCATAATCACTAGCATCCCATATAATTTCAAAGGGTAAATTCCAATCAGGTGGCTGAATAATAGGTGCAGAAATCAATGCTTTCTTAAGTGT